>NW_012026916.1:271985-282452 GCF_000956235.1 Wasmannia auropunctata
GTGTGTTCGACAAATTCATACCATTTTTGCACCCAACGCCAAGGCTTTGAATACATCGATACCTTGCGTCACTCCACCGTCCATATAAATTTCGACTTTATCTCCTACAGCTTTACTTATTTCAGGTAAAACTTCGATCTATGAATATAATTATTTCTAAATTGTCTAATAATTTCTAATATCGGAATCTTTTTAAGCAAGAGATGGACCAACCCTTGCTGGAACACTATCTATCTGACGCGCACCGTGATTTGATACTATGATACCGTCGATCCCATTTTCTACAGCTAGACGTGCATCCTCTACCGTTAGTACTCCTTTAAGAATTACCGGGAGCGTTGTAATTCTACAACAATTTGATTTAAATATTTGCCTTTGCTCGACGCAGTACGATAAAAGATCTAATAATGCTCCAAAATGTCAAGATAAGAAGAAAGTTCACAAACGGTGATACGCAGATACCTTTTAAGCCACTTTACATCATCCCAGGAGAGGGATGCATCGAACAATGCAGAAACATATTCATTGAGGCTAGAGCCAGTTTTCGCGTAATTTATTCGCTGCGATAAATCACCTTGGAAATTTGCAAATCTAAAACAAAGAGCGTTTTTATATGCGTATCACTGTTTTTATGTTTATACATATACATATATTATATGAATTTCATTTAAATTAACAAATCTATATGTAGGTATTGACTTTTTTATTATTTATTTTAAATTTATCAAGACTAATTAATTTTTTTATATTTAGAATTCTAAGCACAAAATTTTCTTACAAATGCTGTCATTTCTTGTCTTAATTTGTATTCTTCAAAATTTTAATGAATTTACTAACTCGCGTCGTTCATCTATACATTTAATACATGTATTTTCATATACTATATATAATATTTGTTCTATACATTCAATATATTTTCTATATAATTTCAATAATATGTAATATCTCCGAATTCATACCTCAAGTGGCTAGGCAACGAGAATTTATTTCTTAAATCGGCGCGTCTGTCACTAAAAAACGGCGTGTCGATGGGGAGAACCAGCGCTTTGAAACCAGCACGTTCGGCACGTCTTATCAAATTTAAGGTAACATTTCTGTCATTATAAATATAGAGCTGGAACCACTTTATACCCTTCGGCGCAGCTTCCGCCACTTCCTCTATACTACCTCGTGGACATCGTCGAAAGAATAAAGATCGTTCCCGCCGCTTGAGCAGCTGCAAAAAGGCAAAAGGCAGCGACAAAAACACATTAAAACAAGTAAAAAAAGTTAAACGATAATATGTCTATAAATTGGACAAAACGAATATTTTCATTTTACTCACATATGTAAAATAAAATACATATCAATAAACTCCAATTAACTTAATTGATTAATTCATGCAGTCAGTAGAATTGCTTAAAATAAATTTTCTAATTGTATAATTCATTGTCCTTAATCTAATATATTGCATATATTTCTTTTCCATATATTAAGCTATAAAATATTAATAGTTCTGTCAGCTATTAATAAAATAACACGCGCACATGCATGATGTATTACTGTATCGGTATTATATTGAACGTTTCGTCAAGACGCGCCAATTACATTATATTTGGTATATATATATTTTATACGTACGACTTTAAATTGATAAAAAAGACAAATATAAAAGTTAATCGACAATTACACTTTTATTTTTAAACTTTTATTTTTTAGCGAAAGATAACAGTGTAAAATAATGGCGCGATGAGAACAATGTACAATGCGAAAGAAATATACAGTTGTTACATCCGTAGTATCTTTCGCAAAAAGACCTGCTACAAGTTATGAATAACACAGATAATGACAGGTTACGCGTGTTGCAGAAACAAGTCGCGTGATGTAATCGTACAGGTGAAATCGAGGTTTGCAAACTACAATATAATACTAATATTAGTTAGCTGGGTAATGAGCGCAACAGCACACACAACGGTATAACTGACACAATAATTATTTCAATAACTGAAAATACAGAACGATCGCAAATGATCAGAAACTAAATCAGGCTAAAATATGTCAAAATAGATCAAATTGACAAGATCGTAAAATTTAACCGAGATTACCTTTTTGACATTTGATACTATAAATAATTTTTAAATAAACGCGATAAACTTTAATTGCAGATTAGATTTTTCGGTTTGGATCCACCCTTGAGCCCCTTCGAGGATAATTTCGATTGAACTTTGATTAATTTAATCGAAGATTATATTAATATATATGGTATTCGTATTTTAATTGTTAATTAACGTAAACAGAATTATTGATTTTTATTGCTTGATACATAAAAAAATGATTAGGAACAACAAATTGTATACAGTTAGAAATTTTATGCAAGCAATTCCTAGTTATAAATTAATCGCCAATTATCTAAATCAATGATTAATTTTTAATAACAATTATAAAATTATTAATTCTTGCTTAAAGCATAAAAAGAAAGACAAACAGAATAAATGACAATTATAATCGAGTTATAAATATATTAGAATTAGAAATTTAATTTGCTGCAATGCCAGTTGAATTAATCATTGGTTAAATTAATCGGAGTTTCATCAAACTATCAAAGTCACCTTTAGCGAGAGAATACTCGAATCCATGTATAAATGATTTCCTTAAAATTCACATATTCTTATTTCTTATTTAAAAACACATTTGTGCATAAGGACAGAGATCTCGATCGATGCTAATCGATTTATAAGAACCGCTAAGCCGCTACATTTGGCAAAAAGATGGGCGGCTGCAGCGGCAGGTGAGATCGCGCGGGCGGATACCGATAGAAAACGAGTTTCCTTAGCCCAAGTTTGCGAAGTGCGAAGTCTCTCTCTCTCTCTCTCTCTGTCTCTCTCGCGACGGCAATCTCCCACCCACTCCCAAATATATCAGTCATCACGCGGCAAGCGGAGCAGCTGCAGTGGGCAGCAGTCGCGCGTGTTGTTCAGTTCGGGTTTCGTCGGCTCTCTATCATCGCGTATGCCGAAGCGCCGGGGAGTCGACGGCTATATCTCGGCTGCATCTCCTGGCCGCTGCCGCGCGGCGCGGTGATGACGGACGACGCGTCCGTCCGTCCACGCCTGGCGAGATCCGCCTGCGTCTACCGCGAGTGCCACGTACTACGCGCGACGACGAGGTAAAGAGGTGAGGTTAAGTCCTCCTCGTCGTGAGGGAAGGAAACCGGCGCGAGGCCGAGCCCCGCGACGAGACATGATCCTCTCGCGAAGAAGATGAGGCGAAACGTGATCAGCCTGATCAAGTTCCTCCTCCTGGCGGCGTTCACCGTGCTCCTCACCGTCGTGGTGTTCCGTTACGCGCGATCGCCGCCCAGCCGTCGAATCCCGGCGCCGCTCGACACCCTGGCGGCGGCGGCGGTCGCCGCCGACCCGAGGGATGACAGCAATCGAGGAAACGACGAGCGTTCGCGTCAGGTACGAACGGGAAGCCAAGAGTGACTAGCGTCAAGTAATCACGTCAAGTCGAGCAACTCTGCCTCGCCGCCGTGGAGTAGTAAAACGGATGTTTACTTGCACGTCGTTTAGGCCCATTTTTATAATATATGGTTAACGAAAAAGTTAGGTTAACTAAAACTTGAAAGTTAATTAAAACACACTTTCATAAGCTTATAATCAAATAAACTAAAGATTACGTGTACACCAGTTGAGTTGGCATCAAGTTAACTTGATGGTTAAATTCTAATCGAAAACGTAGTTAAATAATAAACTTCTTGATCATTTTTAACCTTTAGGTTACCGTACATTGTGAAAATGGACCTTAGACATAACTCATAAGTTCGGTAGTGAAGTTTATCGGAAACATACACTTATTGTTAGCAAAGTGTATCTGTTCCAAATCTTATGAATGCCAGCAGGAACGTAGCAAATGTATTATACTGTTAACAGAATATCAGCTGATTAATTGACAGAATCTGTCATTTTATAAAACATTTTAAATATTTTGTAAACATTTGAATGATGTCCAGATAACCAAATCAGAAAGGAATTTTGTAAAGTGTCTGCTGTAAATTTTTGTTGATAGATTGCTAATAGAAACACAATAAGGTCTATTAATAAAATATGACAGTTGATTGATTACAAAAGTCAAACAGAATCTATCATTTTATTTAAAATACATGTTTCTTATTATGACAGTCAAAACTATCAAAAACAGATTTTATAAAATCTATTTTATACAAATTTTGTTTAATAGAAACATCACAAGGATCTAATCTAACAGAAAATAATAGCAGTTTGATTACAGAAACGTAGCAGAATCTGCCGTAATTTTATAATATTTTAAATAATATTTAGAGGCAGTCAAATTTGTTAAAAACAAATGTTATAGTGTCTATTACAAAATTTTGTTAATAGAATACTAACAATACATGACAAAATCCATTGACAGAATATCACGGTCGATTGATTGCAAAATCTACCATTTTGTAATCATTTAAATGATATCCAGGTAGTCACAAATATATTAAAAACAAATTAGCCACACAAAAGTGTTTACTATAAATTTTGATAGAACATCAATAAAAACAACAAAATTTTATCAACAGAATATAACGACAGATTAATTACAGGAACCACGAAGAATCGCGTAACCATTTCGTAATTATTTAAAAGATGTGCTTCATTTAAATGATCGAGAAATGACAGCTTCTGCTCGGTTTCTGCTAGACGAGTTTAATATGAGAACGTAGTTGATGCCAATTTGTTTTAATATTTTGTACAGATCTAGCGAGACAAACTGTTAGCGTATTGCTAAGATTTTGCTTACGGAGATACCTATAAATGGAAAGCGGTACGACATTTCATCGAGTTTGATTCCTGAAGAAAAAAAAAGTCTTAACAAGATACCAGACCTCGTGCCAGACGTCAAGCACGGGGGGAGAATTGGAACCGTTGTAACTTCGTTAAGTTCAATTTCCTGCTGGCATAATAAAAGAAAGCTTTACTTGGATTATCGCGTTTATAATATAAATCGCGAATCGTTCAGAGCATCAACAGCAGTCGAAGCATTTTCGATATCATACCGGATATTACGAGATATTACCTCTTATGCGCATACATACTTAAAAACCTACTTTCCTCATATGCACACAACAGTAGTTAGCAAACGAGTTTTAGTTGCATCTCTCTTGCATTCCTAGGAATCAGGAATGTATCAAGGTGATTGCGTACCCAAGTCTATTATTTGCAAATTAGCTTGTTCTTCGCAAAAATGTCCTTTACTTTACGACTTCTGATTTTTCACGTATCGCCACGGACAATTGTCGCTCGTTTTCTGAACGTGATAACAATACTGCTTAATGTAAAAAATGAACGGAGGATTATTTTTTGAAATTCAACCCGCGTCTTTGCGGTCATCTCTATGAATAAGTCTCTCAGCTATTATAAATACAGACAAGCGCTACCTTCAGCCTTGACTTTACTAATACCATATATATTTCACAGGATTTGGATGACAAAATCGATTGGCATGATTACACGAAGATTGAGGAAGAGGAGAAACGTATGGGGATGGGGGAACACGGGAGACCAGCCTTTCTCTCCCCATCCCTCGACGCGCGAAAAGAAAAATTGTATCAAGTAAATGGATTTAATGCAGCTCTCAGCGATGAGATCTCAATGAATCGTTCAGTGCCTGACATTCGCCATCCAGATTGTAGGAAAAAGAAGTACTCGAGGAGCCTGGATCCCGTTTCTGTGATAGTGTCCTTCCACAACGAGCATTTCAGCACGCTGCTGCGCACCTGCTGGAGCGTGGTTAATCGCTCGCCGCCTTCCCTCTTAGAAGAGATCATACTGGTCGACGATGCCAGCACGAAAGTCGAGTTAAAAAGGAAGCTAGACGATTACGTTGCCCAGCACTTGCCGAAGGTGTCGGTCGTGCGGTTACCAAAACGCTCGGGATTGATTAGAGGTCGATTGGCGGGCGCGAAGAAGGCGAGAGCGAAGGTTCTCGTGTTCCTGGACTCGCACAGCGAGGCTAATATAAATTGGCTGCCGCCGTTGTTGGAGCCCATCGCGCGGGACTACAAAACCTGCGTCTGTCCATTCATCGATGTGATAGCTTACGAGACTTTTGAGTACAGGGCGCAGGACGAGGGCGCCCGAGGAGCGTTCGACTGGGAGTTGTACTACAAGCGGCTTCCGTTACTTCCCGAGGATTTGAAGAGACCCGCGGAACCGTTCAAAAGTCCCATAATGGCGGGCGGTCTGTTCGCGATCAGCGCCAAGTTTTTCTGGGAATTAGGCGGTTACGATCCGGGCTTGGATATATGGGGTGGCGAACAGTACGAGCTGTCTTTCAAGATCTGGCAGTGCGGCGGTCAGATGTACGACGCGCCGTGCTCGAGAGTCGGTCATATCTATCGTAAATTCCCGCCGTTCCCCAATCCCGGCCGCGGCGACTTCCTGGGAAAGAACTACAAGCGGGTCGCCGAGGTGTGGATGGACGAGTACGCGGAGTACATCTACAAGAGACGCCCGCACCTGCGAACGTTGGATCCGGGTGACTTGTCGGAGCAGAAGGCCTTGCGCACGAGATTGCGCTGCAAACCATTTAAATGGTTCATGGAGAACATTGCCTTCGATCTCGTGGAGGTGTATCCGCCCATCGAGCCAGACGACTTCGCCTACGGGGAGATTAGGAACATGGGCGCGACCGAACTGTGTTTGGACTCGAAGAAGCGGAAGAGGGACGAGCTTGTCGTGATGGACACTTGTATGAAGGACGATCCGAAAGTGTCGGGCGAGCAGGAGTTCCGGCTGACCTGGCATAAGGATATCAGACCGAAGGATCGCACGGATTGCTTGGACGTGTCCAGAGGCGAGGAGAAAGCACCGGTGAGCTTGTATCCCTGCCACGGAAAACAGGGCAATCAATTGTGGCGTTACGACGTCGAAAAGCAGTGGCTGCAACACGGTTACTCGTCCAGATGCCTGGACACCGATCCGGGCGGTAAAAAGGTGTTTGTGACTGCATGCGACAAATCGTCACCCACTCAGAAATGGCGGATAGAGCAAGTTAACATGAAGGCGATTAATAATTGGGAGAGCATAGGACCCAAGCTCAAGTGAATTCTCTTTCTTCGTACTGCCATGTTACTTGAACAGTAGGCTCGCGCCGAATTCCTACTCGTTATAGAATTATAGAAATCTAAGAAGGATCCCTTTATTTCCTGGTTACTAGTCATCGCAAATTTCAATTTGAACATACTGCATTTATGTTAATAATTAACGAAGGGCAAGACTCAATCGACGCGCGACCCGAGTAATTTTGCAGGTAAGGCGAAATTTTTGTTCCTTAGATATGCAGACCGGAAGCAAGCAGTCTTCATATCGGCGGATGCGTCTATACATATCGCATAAGCGCTCTATCGTGCCTTACATTACATAGCCATACGTAGGAGTACGGTACGATAATAATCTTAGCATTTAAGTTTCACCTTTCGCTCAAATTAATATTAATAAACACTTATATCTCTTCAAAATATCAAATATCCTTTCAAATCTTACTTACTCTTACATTTATGTGTATAATAATGTAAATTTTTTCTCGTTAAAGCCGAACTTTTTTTTAACGGGCCAAGTTCTAGACATTTTATTAAGAAATCGTGAATATAATATTTATTTAATATGAAGTGTTAAAAACTATTTTTCTCTCAGTAACTTTAGAAATGATAATAAAATTTCGTAATTTCTTAAGATTTTTATCTTTTCATACGGCATATAAAAAATTCTATGAACATTAAAAGAATACTCTTTATAAGCTCTAATAATTTTCGAGAAAACAACTTATAATAATTTATGTAACACATCTTGTATAATAGTTTTATAACTATTCATTCCATTATCACGTATAGTTTTATAACTATTCATTCCATTAACCCATATAAATAAATATTATAAACTATTTTATCAGATTAGATTATTTAAAAAAACTAGTGACGAAAAAGAAGATATCTAAAATAGCTCTTCATTTTTAATGCGTAAATTACAGAATAACTTGAATAGTAAATTCAGAATAACTTAAAATATATAAAATATATTTTTTTCTACTAATACGCAGATATTATATAATACAACAAATTGTAAAATGAATAATAAGTATGCATTTTTTTAGTCTTAATATCTATCAATATAACTTTTGGTTGAAATATATATTTAATTTATGAGAGAAAAAGATGGAGTTTGTCATTCGATATTGTTTTTTTTTTTTATCTCTATTGTATTCCACAATTACATATTTACAGAAGCATGATTGCTTCTTATTGAAAGTTATTCTGCAATATACTCAAAGCTGAAAATGGAGTATTCGTTAGCAATTGTATATAAGAGCAAATGCATCAATATATTTAAGCATTGAGAAATACTGAAGGGTGTTTACTGAAAAAATTCTCTGAGAATTCTCGAATTTTTCAGATATTTTTATTTAAAATTCAGATAAAACAGATAAAACAATTTTTAAATACAACTTTGAAATAAATTTAAGTGCAAGTAATGCAAACAAATTATATTTATATTGTAAATTAGAAGAAGACAAATACCACGATTAAATTTCATTTTCTAAATTGGAGCCTATAAAATACTACAGAGAAGACTTACTGCAATATAGTATCAATGATCTATTCTTTTTTGCTGAATATTGTCTTCTATCGTTATTTTGATTTATTAAATAAAATCTTACGAAACAAGAATATACATGAATGTACGCGAATGCGTATATCACACTTATTGCTAATCAATCAATATCGATATTTTGCATTGACAAGAAAAAATTATCAAAGAAACAATGTTTCTGGAAAGAGACATAATTTAAATGTAAAAATAAATTTCCAAAAATTTCTCTGAGTACCAATAAAATGTTATAAAAATCTGATTTTCAAGGATAAAAAAATCTGAAAATTCCAGATTTCCTAAGTTTTTTCAGTAATAAACACTCTGATTGAAGCACACATTATTCTTTACATTCATCAGTATATTCGTTTATGTTTAAACGCGGATGTTTGACAATTACGGAATGGTAAATGAATGTTGGAGAAGTATTGTTAACTGTCTGTGATCGTTGGTGTGTCTGGGCTAATCTTTGATTATTACTATTTTTATAGAATATTTATATGATTTAATACACGTTTGTATTTGTAAAAAATCCTTATATAAATATATATATATATATGTATATTTTACAATAAATATAACATACCAATCTGATGATAAAAGTACAGTATGCAATAAAGTTGTAGTTCTGATCAATTAACAATTCCACGTGTCAATATCTCATTGCGCTATCTAGTAAATATTTCACGAAACACATCTACTTACCTCTTGCATTAGCGCACTCTCCATCGGGATGTGCCATACGTTGCATCGCGGTAGGTGCGACCCCCAAGGGCATTGAGACTTTGTGACCTAGTACTATCGTGCTTATATCTCTTTTCGACACGTCTCGCAAGAATCTAGGACGTATTCTGTAACTGCAAAAATATTAAAAATGATCAAAAACTCGGGGTCTCATTTTTAATTCTCTCCTGACACGAAGAATACATATTATATATCCTATTTTCAAAATATCCTATCTACAAAAAATATTGAAGGAATCACATATACTCAATATAGGTAACTACAAAAATTATAACAACTTTCTACTTTTTCTTCTTCAAATATTTCGCATCGAATATGCACAATATTCTACGTTTTTATTTTTAGATTAGATAGATTTAATTTACTTCTTGAAAGCTTTCCTATTCCATTTAACGCTATATTCTTCTCTTGCGCCACTCTTATAGTAGTCCCTCACGGAAGCAGGCAAACGTTCCTGAGCATGCTTCTCGTAGTCCTCGACACATACGTACGCTGTCATTCTATTACGTCAAAAATTAATATCACACTGTAAAAAGTATTGTTATTGTAATTAATTTTACAATTAAACATAAAACAATTTATAATAAATCTAATCGAGAAGAGGCCATGTCAGCTGACTCACCAATTTCAATGAAAATATTTTTGTTAGTTGCATAAAATTTTACGAATTCGTTTGCCAATTCTGAGAATGTTAAATGATTTTACATAGAAACTTCATTTATTGAATACTTGCAAATGTTTCATTAGTGAGTCAATCCACACGTGTAATTTCCTCTTATTAAATTTATTTCATGTTTCATTCTCTTGTAATCCTATCTAAAAAAAGATATATAAATTTGTTCATTATGTATATATTATCGAGAAAGAGAGAGAGAGAGAGAGAGAGAGAGAGAGAGAATTCTCCCTCTTTGAAAAATGATTACTCTGTCCGAAGCGTTCGTAATTAGATGAAATATATGGAAAATTGTCGACTTATTCAAATTTAACTGAATTTAACTACAAATATTTTTCAATATTTGCACAGATAAATAGTTAGATTTTAATGTTGCATTATAAGCTAATTGTACAAGTTTATGCTGTCTCTTAT
>NW_012026916.1:282472-283068 GCF_000956235.1 Wasmannia auropunctata
ATGCATCAGACAGTTATTAAAATTTATTTAAACAAATTTATTCAAAATTAATATTATTTAAAATATTTTAACTTCAACATGAATAATTTGTACTTTATAATAAACTTAACTATAATATTAGTCTTAAAATGCACTTATTCTTAAATTTAGTTGAATAGAGTTTTTAAAATCACGTATAAACTTTTCAAACACTTATTTAAATTATTTTTTCTAACTGTAGTTCTTGTAGTTCACTTTGTAGTTCTTCAAGAATTTATCAGAAAAATACGAAGTTGGTACCTTTTATCATGCTTTATTTTAAAAGTTCTCCGTACTTCTGTAATTTTTATCAATTACAGTTAAAAGCGTTTGCATGTTTCGTTTCTTAAAATGTCGTTATAATTGCTTTCTTGATAAGACGTACAGTAAAGATGTCTCGTACTTTATAAAGTTTTTTTTTAACGGCTCAATATTTGAATATTTATTTAAAATATTTAAGTTGTTCAATATTAAATTTTCTTAATTCTTCAGTTGCATTACGCAATTATAAATAATCCAACATAATACAGGACTAATTGCATATATATGTTAATATTAATGTCTATCCTTAACAAAAT
>NW_012026916.1:283118-283446 GCF_000956235.1 Wasmannia auropunctata
GATCAACGCTCTTTCCAAGTTGCAAATTTTTTGCGGTTCATTTTAACAAAAGATGTGCCTTATCCTCCCATTGTTACGTGCGATTTTGGCCGTGCCATAATAAATGCAGTAGCCGAAATTTTTGGTAGGTGCAGCGATTTGCCTGACTACTTACAAAAATGCTATAATGCTGTTATGGCAGGTTCCACTGTAATGCCGGCTACTTATATTAGACTCGACGTATGCCACTTCATCGCTATGGTGTCACGATGGAAGTGTCTGAAAACGAAAGTGCGTGGAGCACGAAGATTGTATTTACGTTGTATGGCCCAAGCGTATCAGATGAGTG
>NW_012026916.1:283512-288407 GCF_000956235.1 Wasmannia auropunctata
TTTTTTTTAACGGCTCAATATTTGAATATTTATTTAAAATATTTAAGTTGTTCAATATTAAATTTTCTTAATTCTTCAGTTGCATTACGCAATTATAAATAATCCAACATAATACAGGACTAATTGCATATATATGTTAATATTAATGTCTATCCTTAACAAAATGTTTAAAAATGTAATACGAATAAATCGGACAATTATGTATGTAACACACGAAGATGAAGCGACACGTATGTAATATTTTATAAAAAACCACTGAAGAGGACTTGATGTAAAGCCGAAACAATCGTAGCATTAATGTAATTTTTTATATAAATATAACGCGGATTAGCACAAAGACCTTGCTTGACTCCTGGCCCATTATAATTATTTATTTTAAATTTTAATTCTCGGAACCTATAAAATATATTGTTCAATTTAAAATAATTTTTGTGATATTTAATTGGAGGCGTGTTATAAGGATTGAAGAAATGAAATATAATTCGTGAGCTAAATATGACTTTATTCGTGTCCGTCGCGAGACATCAGATCCTACGGCCGATTTCTCAAAACCGACGAAGTCGACGACTGTTGTCGCAAAAATCTGACGTTGACCGATAACGTTTCGGCACGTCACCGGCTCATGTCCGTCAACCCGAGTGAAAGAGCAAACAATACATGAATATATCAATATCACATGCATATAAATGTCATTAATATCAACAATATAAGCATGACGGAGCCGTTTAAACGTTCATCTATATCCCAATGGTCTACACTGTATCAAAGGTTTGATATCCTTTTTTTCCGAAACGGCTGCAGTGAAAAAATCGGGATTTGCGTGATTAATTAGTGACTAAACAGGAGATTTTCTATAGACAAACTTGATATATAATACATTTTTAAGTTCACACAAAATCTTCAAATAAAACGAGAGATTTTATATTGATACTCTTCAGACATTTCATGAACATCTGTTCATATCTGCGACTATGTCTGATACGATTGATTTGTTTTTATAGACGACTGTAGTAAGATGCATGAATCACCATGTTCGGTGTAACGTCTTTCACAGATGCACAACCTAGAAGAAACGTTTGTTTTAAAAGTATTTTATTAAATTAATAAGATACGTGGACATACGAAAATTAACTTACCAGTTAATGCGAATGCTAGATCAATTTCTTTTCTCATGAGTTCAAGAATCTCGCTAGCACCTTTCTCACCATCATATACCAAGCCCCATAACATCGGTCTGCCAAAGAATACCTGAAAAAGAACATAATCAATTTAATTTGGATAAAAACGTACAAGTGAAAAATTTATATAATAGTAAGAGAATTATTATTGAACAATAATAAATTGAACAAAACTATTCACATATATCTATAATAATTTATTATATATATACATACATATATATAAACATAAAAATATACAGTGTAACTTAAATACCACCCACTAATAATATAGTATCATTTCTTATGAAAACATTGTGAGTAAAAAAATCCTAAACAATTTTTTTCTATAATGATGAATAAAGTGATCACTATTACAGTAATTACTGCTTCATTGAGCAATTATATAGAAAAATGGTTTAGAAATTTTCGAACTCGTGTCACTCATCTACGTTTAATACATGTATTTTCATATACTATATATATATTTATATATATAGTATATGTATAGTATATATATATAGTATATATAATTAGTTTTTAAATGATTTAGAAAATAAATTCTCGTTGCCTAGCCACTTGAGATATGAATTCAGAGAGATATTCAATATATTTTTTCTATATAATATTAATAATATGTACATCGCTGAATTCATATTTGTTCTGTACATTCAATACATTTTCTATATAATATTAATAATATGTATATCTCTGAATTCATACCTCAAGTGGCTTGGCAACGAGAATTTATTTCTTAAATCATTTAAAAACTAATTTTGCCTATAATATTTAATGAAGTAATAATTACTGCAGTAGTGATCACTTTATTTAGCACTGTAGAAAAAAATGGTTCAGAATTTTTCGACTAAACAAGGTTTTTAACAAGGAATAATGCTATGTAATTAGTGGACAGTATTTAAATTACATTCTGTATATATATGTAATATATTGTGCGCGCACGCAGTGTGTGTGTGTGTGTGTGTGTGTTCGACAAATTCATACCATTTTTGCACCCAACGCCAAGGCTTTGAATACATCGATACCTTGCGTCACTCCACCGTCCATATAAATTTCGACTTTATCTCCTACAGCTTTACTTATTTCAGGTAAAACTTCAATCTATGAATATAATTATTTCAATAATTCACATACTGTATATCCTTTTCCAAATCTAAATTGTCTAATAATTTCTAATATCGGAATCTTTTTAAGCAAGAAATGAACCAACCGTTGCTGGAACACTATCTATCTGACGCGCACCGTGATTTGATACTATGATACCGTCGATCTCATTTTCTACAGCTAGACGTGCATCCTCTACCGTTAGTACTCCTTTAAGAATTACCGGGAGCGTTGTAGTTCTACAACAATTTGATTTAAATATTTGTATGTTTGCCTTTGCTCGACGCAGTACAATAAAAGATCTAATAATGCTCCAAAATGTTAAGATAAGAAGAAAGTTCACAAACGGTGATACCTTTTAAGCCACTTTACATCATCCCAAGAGAGGGATGCATCGAACAGTGCAGAAACATATTCATTAAGGCCAGAGCCAGTTTTTGCGGAATTTATTCGCTGCGATAAATCACCTTGGAAATTTGCAAATCTAAAACAACATATATTATGAATTTCATTTAAATTAAAAAATCTATTATCAAAAATCTATATCTAGTTATTGACTATTTCATTTTATTTATTATCTGTTATTACTTATTTTAAATTTATCAAGGCTAATTAATTTTTTATATTTAGAATTCTAAGCACAACATTTTCCTACAAATGCTGTCGTTTCTTGTTTTAATTTGTATTCTTTAAAATTTTAATGGCAATTCACTAACTCGTGTCATTCATCTATACATTTAATACATGTATTTTCATATACTATATATAATATTTGTTCTATACATTCAATATATTTCCTATATAATATCAATAATATGTATATCTTCGAATTCATACCGCAAGTGGCTAGGCAATGAGAATTTATTTCTCAAATCGGCGCGTCTGTCACCAAAAAACGGCGCGTCGATGGTGAGAACCAGCGCTTTGAAACCAGCACGTTCGGCACGTCTTATCAAATTTAAGGTAACATTTCTGTCATTATAAATATAGAGCTGGAACCACTTTATACCCTTCGGCGCAGCTTCCGCCACTTCCTCTATACTACTCGTGGATATCGTCGAAAGAATAAAGATCGTTCCCGCTGCTTGAGCAGCTGCAAAAATGCAAGCGACAAAAAAACATTAAATAAAAGAAGTTGAACAATAATATGTCTATAAATTGGACGAAACGAATATTTTTATTTTACTCACATATGTAAAATAAAATACATATAAATAAACTCCAATTAACTTAATTGATTAATTTATACAGTCAATAGAATTGCTTAAAGCAAATTTTCTAATTGTATAATTCATTGTCCTTAATCTAATATATTACATATATTTCTTTTCCATATATTAAGCTATAAAATATTAATAGTTCTATCAACTATTAATAAAATAACACGCGCACATGCATAGTGTATTACTGTATCGGTATTATATTTCGTCAAGACGCGCCAGTTACATTATATTTGGTATACATATATTTTATATGTACGACTTTAAATTGATAAAAAAAACAAATGTAAAAGTTAATCGACAATTACACTTTTATTTTTAAACTTTTATCTTTTAGCGAAAGATAACAGTGTAAAATAATGACGCGATGAGAACAATATACAATGCGAAAAAATCATACAGTTGTTACATTCATAGTATCTTTCGCAAAAAGATCTGCTACAAGTGTTATGAATAACACAGATAATGACAGTTCACGCGTGTTGCAGAAACAGGTCGCGTGATGTAATCGTACAGGTGAAATCAAGGTTTGCAAACTATAATATAATACTAATATTAGTCAGCTGGGTAATGAACGCAATAGCACACACAACGGTATAACTGACACAATAATTATTTCAATAGCTGAAAATACAGAACGATCGCAAATTATCAGAAACTAAACCAAGCTAAAATATGCCAAAATAAATCAAATTGACAAGATCGTAAGATTTAACCGAGATTATCTCTTCGACATTTGATACTATAAATAATTTTTAAATAAACGCGATAAACTTGAATTGCAGATTAGATTTTTCGGTTTGGATCCACCCTTGAGCCTCTTCGAGGATGATTTCGATTGAATTTTGATTAATTTAGTCAAAGATTATATTAAAATATATGGTATTCGTATTTTAATTGTTAATTAACGTAAACAGAATTATTGATTTTTTATTGCTTGATAAATAAAAAGAAACTCAGGGATTAGGAACAACAAATTGTATACAATTAGAAATTTTGTGTAAGCAATTCCTAGTTATAAATTAATCGCCAATTATGTAAATCAATGATTATGTAAATGAATGTAAATTAATTTTGAATAACAATGATAAAACTTTAATTAACTTAGTCAAAGATTATATATTAATTAATATATGTATTCGTATTTTAATTGTTAATTAAACAGAATTATTAATTTTTTATTGCTTGATACATAAAAAAATTCAGAGATTAGGAATAACAAATTGTATACAGTTAGAAATTTTATGCAAGCAATTCCTAGTCATAAATCAAACGCCAATTATGTAAATCAATGATTAATTTTTAATAACAATTATAAAATTATTAATTCTTTCTTGAAGTATAAAAAGAAAGACAAATAGAATAAATGACAATTACAATCGAGTTATAAATATAT
>NW_012026916.1:288457-289075 GCF_000956235.1 Wasmannia auropunctata
CCCTCAGTTGCCAATTAACGGCAATCGCAGTATCACCGAGTGGCAATTCGAGCGCGCGAGAGACGACGAAGACGTCTCAATAAGCACACGGATTATTGTTTAGCGGTCTTATGTAATAGCAATACGTAATTTTGTAAACGACACATTTCCGCTTGCTCGCAACTACGGAAGAGTATTCGCTAGAATATTTTTTTACCGTGTCCCCTTCTCTCTCTGTCCCTCTTGGATTTTCTTATTTCGTTTTATGTCATATTATTGTATGTCTGTTATTTTCTCTTCTGCTCTTTATTATTCTTCTTTGCTTATACAAAGAAAAGAGTGTTTTCTTTGTATGTTCTCATGTCCACGACTAGAAATCAGTCCGAAATCTCGAACGGAGAAAGAATTGACCAATCGCATCATTTGACCGAATTTGTTACGGTAGATCAATTCTCTTCTCTCTCTCTTTCTCTTTCTCGGAAGACGAGATGCGCAGCGAATCATGCATTATGTATAATACGGACATACACCCGGGTACCGAACGCCTAGGTATATTTCCTCGACGCAAGTAACGCGCAGCGCAGCGTCGGTACCTGTATTTATAGAGGTACGCAAATTGGCTGCAACCGCCGCGCGTCG
>NW_012026916.1:289125-312276 GCF_000956235.1 Wasmannia auropunctata
TCAAAAACTCGGGGTCTCATTTTTAATTTTCTCCTGTACACGAAGAATACACATTATATATCCTATTTTTCAAAATATCCTATCTACAAAAAATTATTGAAGGAATCACATATACGCAATATAGGTAACTACAAAAATTATAACTACTTTCTACTTTTTCTTCTTCAAATATTTCGTATCAAATGTGCATAACATTCTACGTTTTTATTTTTAGATTAGATAGATTTAATTTACTTCTTGAAAGCTTCCCTATTCCATTTAACGCTATATTCTTCTCCTGCGCCACTCTTATAGTAATCCCTCACGGAAGCAGGCAAACGTTCCAGAGCATGCTTCTCGTAGTCCTCGACACATACGTACGCTGCCATTCTATTGCGTCAAAAATTAATATCACACTGTAAAAAGTATTGTTATTGTAATTAATTTTACAATTAAGCATAAAAAAATTTATAATAAATCTAATCGAGAAGAGGCCATGTCGGCTGACTCACCGATTTCAATGAAAATTTTTTTGTCAGTTGCATCAAATTTCATGAATTCGTTTGCGAATTCTGAGAATGTTGAATGATTTTACATGGAAACTTCATTTAATGAATACTTGCAAATGTTTCATTAGTGAGTCAATTCACACGTGTAATTTCCTCTTATTAAATTTATTATAGTTTCTTTCATGTTTCATTCCCTTGTAATATTCTTATAATTTGTATTATATATGTGTGTATATATATTATAACATTTTTTTAAACATTTTATATTCGTCAACTGATACTTTTATAATATAATAGTAGATGGTAGTAACGTAATGTTATTGCGAACATGCGACGTTATATAACAGAAGTGCATTGTATAATTTAAAGAGAAACAACAAATAAACACATTATTTCGAAAGTAAAGCGTATAGAAGAACTTATAGTAAATCTAGAATATGTATATGCTTCTGTCTTACAATTCGTGTCAAAAAATAATATGATCTTGAAGATGTCTCGAAGAGAGTTTCGTTATCAACAGATAAATACATATTTTATAATGTAATAGATAACTGTATTTATATATAACATTGCGCGTAATAATTGAGACACAAATCTCAGTTTGACAGAATACATAGTCTTAAATTGTTGCATATAGTCGTTTATTACGCGATATATAGTTGTCATTCTCTATTGATAACGCAGACAGAATATTTATCATTTTACTGATAACAATTAATATACAGCGGTACTGATGGCGTCGACGTATCGAAAAAAAATTAAGCAGATAAAAAATTCGCGCATATAAAAGATTAAAAAAAACTTACCCTTCGGATAGCTCGTTGTCCACTTCTGCTCGTCTCGATCATTAACAAACGACTGACTATTCTCGGATAAATCTTCGCCGATAGCACGGCGAAAGTTAGGAATTTAGTCATACAACAGATAAAACTGCTCTTAGATAAACAACACGGGTTGTTTTGATCTGTTTCCAACGATGCGATGAATATATCAACTGTCTTCTCTTATGAAGGATGAATTGATAACGCTTAATATCAACAAAGATATTTCAAGAAGTACGGCAGTTTCCATGAATTATACATTCTTGCGTGTATCATACATTAAATCATACATACATACATACATACATACATTTTTCGTCTTTAATTATACGATGATATTACATTACCATGTAATGTAATATCATCGTATAATTCAAATCGATGCAAATTATCTAATGGCACGCGTGCCTCCGAAACGCGATGTAAATTAAATGTAGAATAAATAGAGAAAAATCTATTCTCTCGATTAAATTTTATTTAGGCGATGATATACTTGGCAAGAAATATCACAATAATAATACTGGATCAAGTTCAAAATGCATTCGCTACGAATTACGAAACCTGAGTACCTCATTGTCAGTTTAAATAGAATTGAAAATGATTAAGTTTATTAAGAAGAATTAATCTTTATATATTAAGAAATTAATAATAACTAATATTGTCCTAATACCAAAATAATGATTTTTTTTAAGGGAAAAATCTAGAATTGCTAGAAAAAAATAAAAACAGGATAAAAATCGGTATAATATACAAAAATCGGTTAAAAGATAAAATCCATTTAGATAAAAATAAATTCTTTTAGCTTTATAAATGTTTCAGGGAGATTTAAAACTCTCCCTTCCTTTTTTTCTTTTACGTAAAAAAATTGCAGCACAAATTGCAAAATAAAAGATATAATGTGATATTAGGCTTTGCTTATTAGAGAAATTATTTGAAAGGATGAAAAAGGTTTTCTAAAAGAGGATTTGAAGAAATTCTAAAATTCTAAGGCAGCAGCAATTGTAGTACGTAAAAACTATCACAAACAGAATTCGATGACTTCTATCATATTTCAACTCGTATCACTGATGAAAACTATCCGGATAGTCAGATTTGTCAAAAACAGATTCTGCAAAGTGTCTGATACAAACTTTGTCGGCAAAATATCAACAAAATCTGTCTGATAATAAAATCTGTCAATATACATAGAATATGCTAGCAGACTTATTGCAGAATCTACCATTTTATAATTATTTAAATGATACCCAGACAGTTAAATTTGTCAAAAATTTTACAGTGTCTATTACAAATGTTGTCAATAAAATGTCAACAAAAATAATAAAATCTATTAATAGAATATGATGATAGAGCGATTGTAGAAATCAAATAGATCTGCTATTTCTGATAGAAGATGAGCTTAATATTTTATGATGTCAATCTACATGATATTCTGTTCAGTAAACTGCTAGCATACCGTTAACATTTTGCTTACTGAATTATAAATAGCGATTATGATACAGACATAAAGACTTACTGCATATCTTCTAATCGTTGTCAATATCACCGATACTATGTGACGTTAAAACTTAAAGCTCCTGACTGGTCACTGCGATTATATTAGAATCGTGACGTTATAAGCGAAAAATGATACGTTAAAGTTTCTTGCCATTTGTAAATTTAAAATTATCAAGAAAATTTAGATGAAATCGATTTAAAATACTTGTAAAAATGGACGGAAACTATTCTTTCTCTCCTTAAGCGAATAAAAGGCACGTGAAGCCTATTTTCAGAAAACGGCAAGAAAACGGTTTAATAGCTGTTGAAAAAAGTGAGAAATATGCTTTTACATTTAAAATTCAAAGATATAACATCACTTTCCGTTCATTTTTACTTTTTTTAATTTGATAAGTACGAGACAAATCACATTTTCACAATTATTAAAATACATAATAACGAAATGGCATGCAAGATCAACACTTTTCACAGTAAGGCTCGTTCTACAATATGTCGTATGTCGGTTTACGACTTACGATACCGACGATTGTACATATAACAGGCCTTGTACGATAAATTAAGTTCTATAATTCCTACAGCGATATGATACCGCCAACGCGGAGTTCTTGGTTGAGTAGTCAGGAGCCTTAAACTTTTAAGTATTTCTGCTTCAAACGTACGGAATTCTAGATTAATTTCCGGGAAACGCAGAGAAAGGGAACGGAAAAACGATCGTATGTTTTAAACTTTACTTTACTTTATTACATTCTGTTAGAAATAATACACAAAAGATTCCGGAGGCGGCAGAGGTCTCCTTACTGCGGAACACGCAGGACGCGCGGGTGTCGCCCGTTTGTAAGTAAAAGCCCCTCGCAAAAATTGGCAAACCATCGCCCGCAACCCCCCGTGCGTATCTTTATTTCTGTGTGTGAATGTGTGTTTTGTTCGCGTTGTGTACGTGTCTATGTGTGTGTATGTGTGAAACTGTGTGTATAGTTTTTATTTTATTTTCTAAATCACCTCAGCGACCGCGCGCGCGCACACCAGCACATTGCATCTAATTAAGAATATACAATCTTATAGTAATTATACTTATATTTATATATTTATATATATATATAATATGTATATCGAAAGAGAGTCTGCGAGGGACCATAAATAACGGCGCGGGTCGGCGGTGTGCATGGGGGATGGGTCGCAGGATTGGTTGGCAAATCGGTTTTACGAGTTTAAATGAAAAATGCCTGCATAAATGCGCCATTTAATGCGGATATGTAGCGCGTAGGGCGACCTGAGCGCTTCTTTTGTATATCTCTTTTTTTTTTTATAGAACCGCCTGTAAAATTCCAGCACGTCGACGGCAAATCTGTATCTCGCTATCCTCGCCTCTCCCTTCTGAGTTAGAACTGACACACGAGTTGGATGGCATTGTTGAACGCCCGAAGGACCGAATGATCTCGATCTCAACATCTCGATTCTATTTTATAAATCCTATTTTAGGATTATTTAAATTCTAATATTTCACACGTTCCACCTCCCTTTAAAGATGTCTTTCCGAATCTTTGTATCGTTTGCGAAACGAGTCCCGATTGCGCGATTGCGAGGATCTGGGAAGTATTCAAGGATATAAAGGAGAATTTTACGCGAACCTTGTGGTTTCCTCACTCGAGAACGCTCGTCCTTATTGATCTTCTGTCGTGATAATCCGCGACGAGAAATTAGGAGGATTCAGCAGAAACGTTCGCAAACGCGTTTGATTGTGGACACACGACGACACTCATAAAATTGAATTGTGAAATAAAAAATAAATATAAAATCATAATTATTTGAAACGCATTTGCGGCATTATTAAGGGATTCAATCAATAAAACGTACGATTAAAAACCTCTTTTTACACGCTTGCGACGTTTCACCCGACTCTCCTTCAAAAATAAGTATAAATAATAATCCCTCCTTCAAAAGTAAATAATAATCGCATTTCATCCGCGCGGTTTTTCGTCACGGCAGATCAATGACTGTGCAAAGAATTGACAGATCTTTTCTGAGAATTTTTTCAAACTACGCTCTTCTCCCCCATCCTGTTATTGTAAAAACGACTCGAATGCGGAGAAGTAGTTTCGAAAATCAAAACTCAGTGTACTCTCTGCTTACTTTTGTATTTCCAATATACCACAGAGATCTAATAATTATTCAAAATTCTACGAAAAAACGAGGGAATTTCCTTTCGGCGTCTCTCAGACATTTGTGTCTCTCGTTTGCGTTAATTTCGTATTATTTTTCTAATAATCTCTTTCTCATGTCTATCCCCATGTCTCGTCTCTTGATAACATCTTCTCTCGTTATCGCATGCAGGGTGTTGTTTGACACGTTTAATGTCCATCCATTTTAGAGCTCTTCGTAGCCTCATGTATCAATTTTTTTCTGTTTAAATACATAAGATTAGATTAGACATTCCATTTTGATTTTTCTAGTGGCAACTCTTTTTTTCTCGTGTACACGTATGACTCATGGACGTGTATGATAATGTTATTATCAGTAAATCCACGTCCGTGAATTGTATGTTCTCACACAATGAGTGCACACACACGGATGTTCACGTGTCGCATTCGTTTTACGAACAGCATATTAATGATTTTGCGCATAGATCCTTATTTAGATATATTTCATTTTATATACCTCGCACAAATGCAATTGCTCTCTTTCTCTTTACTCTCTAATCGATCCCGATCGATCGATTTGATACTGCAATATCTTTTGATGATCCGAGGAGGTTTTCGAATTCGGCCTCTTCCTTCGTTCGAATCTCACATCATTAGCGTTCGAAATGTATCTCGTCAATAGAGTTAACGATATAATCTCGTGTCTCTTTGACATTTTCGCGTTTCGATTGCTTCGCGTGTTTTACGTTTTGCGTCTAACCAAACATTTTATGTGCGGCATTTTGAATTATATACGGAATGACAATTTTCAGATTTTGGACAAAGCAAACGTTAAATACGCAAAAATCAGACGTTCCCTGGCATGTATCGCGCATGAATAAATATTCTCTTGCAATTAACTCTATTAGCAATTAATAAAGTAAGCTGTAGCATATTTTAATTGCAATTAATATAGTGCGTTCGAGTCTCCTAAATTTTTGTCCTTTCGCCACGCGATCTAGTCCAGGAGAGCCTCGGATTCAGTTATGCGGCTAGTTTATTCGCGTCACGGTTCTACGTCTGCTCTATTTTTTTTCTCCCTCTTCCCTCTCTAACCTTTTGCAAAGCACTAGTATTTGGTTTCGTGCGAAGAAAGCGTAAAAACTAAGTATTTGCAACAGGAAAAGCCTGTTTACGTATACACGCGCAAACGCGAATTATATAACATCTCTTCCGCATAGAAAACGTAATCTTCCCTAAAGATCGGAGGTAGCGAAGCACATTTTTCCGGCACGCTGGAAAAGATTTTAGGCGAGAGCAGGATGGGTACTCAAATTTTGTAAAAGAATTCCCTGAAAATTCCCGGATTTTCCAGGAATTTTATTCAAAATTCCAAGTAAGATTAGAGAATTTCTCAATACAGCTTTAAAATTAATTAGGCACTAAGAGTTTTAATAACGTATAGAACTTGATGCGTGAAACAATTTAATCTTCTGATATGTACAATAGTTACATATCCATAGAAAATTTTTCGAACATAACGAAAGATTTTGTATGAAGATACATATGTGAAGATTAAATTGTTTCACGCACCAAGTTCTGCGTTATTGGACTCTTAATGCCTGAATTATTATTTCCGGATTATCGTTTTTTTAGATTAAAGAGTCTTTATATAGTACATGTTAATTTTAAAATAAATTAACTTTCAGTATCAGGAACCTTCGATATGGGGCCACGTTTACTTTCTAAAGGGAAATTAAATTTAAAAGTAAAATTCAAAAAATTTTCCTGGGTATCAGTAAAATTCCATGAGAATCCACGATTTTCAAAGATAAAAATGAAATTCTCTGAGAATTCCAGGTTTTCCCGGTTTTTCCCGGTAGTACCCACCCTGGAGAGGATATTTCGATGTATTATGCAAACAAGTTACCTCTTTATCCGGGACTCTTTGTATTCCGAAAAAAGTTGTCTTTCGATTGAGCTTTTCTTCATTTTTATAGGGCAAACTACTAGACAATTTCAAACGGTACGAATATGGTCAATTCTGAATGAGAAATAAGGATTTCCAAATAAATTTCAAAATAAGAAAATATCGAAGAGACCTGTTCGAACATAAGAGACCTATCTTACCCTTATAACTTTCTTCTTTGCAGTCTTCTCCATCCTTAAAGCTTTCGAAGATACGCGATCGCGCATTTTGAAGCAAACTACCTAACGTTTAGATAATTAATGTTAAAAAGGGGTATCCGAACGTCGAGGATATCACCTACACAGTATGATGACACGTTTTTGGACCGACCGCGCGTTCTTCGCACCCAAAAAAGAATTACGAGCCGCGTGCAAAAAGTATTTCTACACAAACGTATATGTAAGTGTATACAGCCAGCGGATATAAAGGGGTCATTAGAAAAACGTATGTTTCTGATATCTAGGACTTTGGTAAGAAATTGCATCCGCGGAGCACCCGATCTGGTCTGCGGCTCGTGACGTCAGGGTCGATGCTATATAAATTAACGAAATGCCGAAATCGGTGTTATTAAGCCGGTGGAACGCCTCGACCCGAACGCCAATTCGTGCAGACCAGTGACCTGTCGCAACGAATCTCGTTCGTTTCTCAGGTGCTAACTAAATCAAATATAAAGCGACGCGGATGACTCGAACGGTCGCGCTGATGCATAAAATAGCTCAGAGGCGGATGTGCTCTTTCCCTTCCCTCTTTCCTTCCTTCCTACGCAACGAAGAAATCTCTTCCGGAAAGATTCCAATGTTCTACTAACGCGTAACACTAATATCTTCTCGTTCTTTGGCAACGAGACAATCGAGCACGTGGGAGCACCAGCGCGCGCGATCTCTTTTCTTTCTGCAGAGCGGGATTGCTCGGAGGATCGAAACGAAAGCACGGAGCAGACGGATTGACTGCCTGTCGAGGTAGTTACAAGCGACGAGCGCCTCTCCTCACACGTCAAAGGCAAATGAGAAAATGCGGAGTACATGTCTGCAGAAACATTCGCGGGCCCATTTGATGAAAGTGGCGGCGGCGGCAGCGGCGACGACGATGATGACGACGAGGACGGCACATCCCCCCTGGTGATTGATCTTGCTGTGGTGCGCGCAAAACACACGTCGTCGGGCGCTTCGAGAACGTCACGCAGATTAAATGAACGAAAGCTATTAATCTCCTTTCGTTTATTCTAATAATTTTACTGACTAGAGCGTCATGCGCGCGCTGAATACAATTAAAATTATCTTTAGAACTAGAACTAAAGAGAACGTCGATGATAAATCCTCTTTTCTCTCTCTCTCTCTCCTCTTCGTCTTCCTCATCCTCTTCTTCATCTTTTCCCTCCGCTACGTTTTTGTGAGAGTTTATTAACTGCGCATACGATCTCGAAAAACGATACTATTCTGACCTCGTCGTGCGCTCCGCACGCAGGCGACGCGCAAGCGACTCACGCGTTAACGCACGTTACAGTTCACGCACATTTGCCTTTGAGCATTTTGATTCCTTTTCCTTTTTTTTTTTTTTTTTTTCCGTCCGACGACCCTCGTACTCTGAAACGAATGTAAATTCGCGATGGCTACCTCCACCGACGTGTACGCAACATGTATTAGACATCAGCGTAAGCACACACACAGTTCCTTCCAATTTACCTGCGGAACAGGATCGCGCGTACGTCTCGTGTAAAAACATTGCTGCACACGATCACCTTTCTCTTCCCTCCACGCTCCTCCCTCCGTTATGTACAAGCGTTGTGGAAATCGGTATAATTTCGACGGGTTGAAATTCTCGCGTACGCGAGGAAAGGTCTCTCGCTCTTTTCGAGTTCCGCAAACAAATTCCATACAGGTGATTTTTCGCTTGCCTCCGTAAATTAATGAAATTATACTTGATCTTAATCCCTGACGGTGATCCTGACACGCACAGAAAAATGACATCCCGTCAATCTCTACCGCCCCTTGCGCACACCTCTTTTCTTTCCCTCTGGCGCGACAACACCGAGCGTTATCTCGTTCGATGGCAAAAAAAAGTAAAGGATAAAAAAGAAGAGGAAAACCGATATTCCAGTCTGTCACTAATTAATAAAGAAACAACGCGCTCGGCTATGTCTCGTAGCTTACGTCTCCCTTATTTCTACCACGCATAAGATAAATGACACTAGTATTCATGACACTTCCAGTTTGTGACCCATATATCATCTTTCGGAGAAGTAATTTAACGAAAAAAAAAATAGAAAGAAAATCAAGTATTGTACATGATACGCTTATTTAGTGATACAATTAAATATTAAATAATTATAGACTACAGTTCGTGTTAACAAAAGTGAACTTAGCATACGGTCTGTGTACAAAAACCAGGATTTACAATAGCGTTTCTCTAAATCTCAATGTATAATAGGAATATAATAATTTTTTTATCACATATAAAAAGCGGTTGTCTATATGTACATGTCTCGAGTAAGATTAGGTACCATTATAATTTAACCAATAGAAGCTATTATATAATTTGGTACACTGTATTTAACTCGGTATTCGATAAATACGAACAATAATAATCGATACGTCATACTTCCTGGTGTCTTGACATAGTCGTTGGTTTTTTTTTTCGCACGAAATCATATATGTATACACACGGCTCGCTTATTCCACGTTACACACGCGACTTTTTTATTTTCTCTTTTCTCTCTTTTTAAAGACCATTTTTATATAATATCTATATATAACACACGTTACTCAATAAGTCAGAGCTATGGCCAGTTCAAATAAATTCGAGGGTCGTTCGTCGCATAGTCCACGGTTCTCTCCTCTAGAATGCATCTCCGTTATGTAATATTGCCGGAAATACGCTTGCCGAAACGATGTGCGCCATGATCGCTTTCGCAACTTTTGCGAAAAGACCACAGCTCTATCAACGATGAATCGTATCATACAACGATACAAACTAGTATTTGTTTGCTCCACATCCTCTTTGTGTCTACCGCTCCTTTTCAATTCCTTTCTTCGTAAAAATTTGAACTCCGGATGAGGACAGTGTCCTGTTTTTTTTTTTTTCCAAGCAACTGCCCATACATCCGACATCTCGATGTCGTATTTTAATGTGTACGTGCGTCATGATAAACTAAAGTGGCCCACCTCGTTTTTTGGGCTCCGAGATACGTTCCAATCGATCTCTCCGTCGACGAAATCAATTATTCTCTCGTCGTATCCCACGCGTTTTCAGTGATCTAATTTCCTCTAGATTCCTTTTCCCCTTTCCTCTCCATGATCAACTCAACAAGCGAAGTTATAAGCAATCAAAATTTGAAGCAACAACTTGATTCTTAAATATCTACCTAAAAGTACAATGGGAGTCGCACAATGTCGAAGGCACAACTCTTTCAAATCGGTCGAACTGAAAGAAAGCACAACAGGAGGCATCATTGGCGTATGTTGAAATTTAGCGGCACGGCAGGCCGGCCGCCAATAAGTGTCTTTCTTCCAGAATGCTCGAGATTATTAAGTACAAGAAGGATTCTTTTATTGTTGTTAAAAGATTAAATAGCAAAAGCTATGTATACATATATAGCGTAGCTATATATTTTTTATATATATGTTAGAGCATAGCTTTTTTTCGCGATAACTGTGCTTTCTCTGAGATGAGATGAGAACATACTAGCTTATTTCCCCTTTTTTTTTTCTGTAGTCATATCTTTCGATCGTTAGAAAGTTCCATTTCAACTTCCCTTCTTTTTTTTTTATTAGTAACAAATTTACATAGGCATACGGAAAATTATGTTTTATATTTTTGTCTTCTAATCGGCAGAGAACGGGATTCCGTAACACACTACTCGCTATACATTTATACAATCTTACGATATTCCTAAGCTTGAATCCACATGCATTAATCGAGGCAAATAAAACTCCTAGCTGTACTAACAGCTTTATCGATCGCTCGAGAAAAGACAGCGTATTTTCAATCTTTTTGTCAAATTGTCATTTCTAGAATTGGAAGCCAAATGGTCGTCCGGGGGAGGGGGACGGGGGGAGATACAAACATAGAGGTGGTGTCGAGATTAAGGAGAAAGAAACTATCGTTGAGAATTGATTGCCTCAACCAGCATGCGTTAATTCACTTTTCAGTCGGAACCGTCTTCCATTTCATCATTACAGTTCGAACATTCATAGCGCGTCATATTATCAAAGTAACTACCCACAGTGAAACTAAGAGATTAGCATGAGTTCGTTAAAGAATGGTCACTAAAAAAACAAATCCTCACTTGTTATATCTGTACATGTGCTGCTACCGCTCGCCACCAAGCTGCTGGCGCAGTGATATCTAAGTATCCCGAAATCGTTTCACTGAGGCAGCAACTTGGTACAACGTCAGTATTCAGCGTTCATTATGGATCCTGGCTGGTATTTTGTGACGACTCACAGTTTTGTGGATTATGCATTTGAAGCGCTAAGTGGGGTGTGTGTACTGGGGAAGGTCCTGGTTGAGGCTGTTGTTCTTCTTGCATTTGTTGGATCACGGTGAAGTCCCGATTGATGGGGTAACTGCAAAAAGAGGAATAAGCAATTGTTAAAAATCAGTTTGCTTATGTCCTAGAAAAAAAAAGATTGTATTATTTATTACTAATCCACTCTGGCAAATAAAATAAAAATCTAATATCGAGCGAGCGAGAGAGAGTTTAAATTTTAAGTTATAATATAATCTTTTATTTTCAAAAGATTCAGATAAGCAATTTTGCAATCGATATTATTAGGAAGTGTATATTAACAGTATAGAGGATATAGTATAGACTTACTCCATAACGCACTTAGAATCCAAGTGCACTCCAGATGCCCAATCTAAACCACTGTGTCTGAGATTGCGTCTCTTAGTTCGGACATCATATTTCTCATATTTATTTATGGATGGAATAGATTGATATTTGAATGTACGTTGATATTTCTCGGCTTCTTCCGCACAATCTTCGCTCGTCTCTTCGACTTCTGGTTCCTCATCAGGACACAGTTCGCACGCTCGCTCCAACGTCTTCCTTGCGCTATTGCTACGTTCCAAAACATAACCGTTTGCGGAATCATTGGACTGCGTTGGTGGCGACCAGTTGTTATACGCGTGGGTGTAAGGCGCCGTAGAGGCATATGGTCGCTGAAAAAAAAAATAACGATTTATCGTTTACATCTGTAATCGTCGTAATATCGAACGGCGTAATGTTCGGTTTCTGTTACATAGTTACACGTACCTTGTCAAGTTCGTCGTGGAGCCAATCTATCGCGTGACTCCATTTTCTTTTCAACTCCGGACTGTGATGTAAAAGCTGATGCGCTGGTCTGCATTTACTGAAGAGCTGCACCATACATTTAATACACTGGTAGGCTCTCTTCTGATAATGGTTTTTACTTCTCTGTATCGTTTCGAATAAACCTTCTCGCTCATCGGGAACTCCTGAAAAGTGTAATTTCATGCATTGCAATAACTATCGACTTGCAGGAAATGGAAAGTTACTTTTTAAAAGTAACTAGTTATAGTTACTCGTTACAGAGTTAAAAAAGTAACTAGTTACCGTTACTAGTTACTGATTTTTAAAAATAACTCATTATTGTTACTTAAAAAGTAACGATACGTTTTTTTAATGCTGAAACAAGATCAGTCTAAATAATTTAAGATGCAATTTTTTGTTTAAATATTAATAAAAACAATACAGCAATGACACTAGATCGATATATAAAAATAGGAAAAGGAAAGCCTTTTTGGATATAAGCTAGAGCTTCCAGCTTTCGCTTCAGCTTAATATTTCAAAGTGAATTTATACACATATCCAATTCTAAAACTACGCGCCAATTAAATTTTTGATCTTGAAACGCAATTCAGCTGATATTTTTCATAATAAATTTTTCTAAGTATTTTAAGATGCTTATAACGTAAATATCTTATTAAATTACTTGCCAATTTAATTTGTGATATTGATTGACTTATGGCATCTTTAAGGTATCATAAACCAATCACAGAGCCACATTAATATTTTAAGACATTATTTAAAACAATCTTAAAAGAGTAAACTATGTGAATACTAGCTAAACACTGAAAATTGAATATACATACGAAAATTTTGTCATAAATACAAAAGGTAACGATAAAAGTAACTGTATAAGTCGTTACCGTTGCCGAAAAAATGTAACTACGTTACTGTTAGTTACAAAAAAAAATAGAAAAACGCGTTCTGTTACCAAAAAAAGTAACTGTAACGGTAACAGCGTTACAAGTAACGAGTTACTTCCAATCCCTGCTAACGAGCAATATCCGAAAGATAAGGTTTCGTGAATAAACTTACCCTTAAGTGCATTGTGTACGCGATGCGTCTGCCATGAATCCTCCATCAGTAGTATCGCAAGCAGCAGATCTGTATGATGCCTCAACTCGTGGGTGTAAGCGAATCCTATCTGCCACAACAGCTCACTAAGCACCGTTCGCGACAGATGTGGATTCTCCCAACAACAGTATTGCAATAATTTAACTGTATCTTCTGTCACGTTAGCATCCTCAATCAATTTCTTGATGTAACTATTTCAACAGACAGAATAAACGTTAAAAATATTACGTAAAATAAAATTTTATTCATAGAATTTAAAACGTGCTAATTCTCACCTGGTACGAATAAACAATATATCAGCTGCTTGTGACTGAATGGGCATGAGATACTCCGACTGACACGCAGGATCGCCATACGGATTTGGTAAAGGTTCCGCACGAGGCTGCTGACTCGAGTGCACTTTCGACGACACATCGCAGCACCGTATCAGCATGCTAACTACCTGGTGAAGTTTAGTCAATTCCGGATACTGATATTTTATGGTAGGACCTGGGCCTTCATCGATGGCGACTAACATAAACGTAACTGGTACATTTAGCTGCAAATAATATTTTAAAAAATTATTAAATTGTCACTCAAACATGTTTTATCTCCAGTGCAAGATATGATACAATTGAACCTCGATAACTCATCAACTCGAAAAATACTCGAATTTTTTCCTCTAAAAGCCGTTATAATCGGAAAATTATAAACTCTCGTGCAAGCTTCCGTAAGTCGTAATTTTCATGTCAATTCTCTTTTACTCAAACTTTGAAAAGTCGAAACTTCTATAACTCGGAAGATTTTTATAACTGTTCCCTTGAGATTCGAGTTATCGAGGTACGACTGTGTTAATATTTATTATAACATAATTATGTAACGTAATTATTTATTACCTTAAGCAGTTGCGCCTTTTCGGCAAGACCAAGCGAAGCGTACGCGTGAAAGAGAGAAAAATAGTGAGGAAGATGACGGCCGTGGTCCGAAATTTCACGGTGCAGCAGCGACAGCACCGCGTGTAACAGGTGATCGCTGAGTGTCGCTACTGGATCTAAGAGTATAGCTGAAAAATGTTCACAAATTAAAAAGTAAAAATTGTCAAGTGGAAATCCCATTTCAATCGTATCATTTAGTTCTTATATGCGTATCTTAGTACTCACTCGGTGCATTCAAACTGGGCGGAGCACATGGACCATCTTGCAAAGAGACATGTGCGAGGAATACCAAAATTTTGAGGAAAGCAGTGCGCACTTCTGTACTGGGACAACTCAAGAGGTATTCGCAAAATCTACGGATAACCAAAATTATTAACATTCAAATACCCAAGTATTTTTACACATTATCGCGCATTTTTATTCGTTTGAAAAATTCTGATACCTATGTGGATGATTGAACAATACTTCATTGGCGAACCAAGAACGCACTGCTTTACTGCTACGCAAATGATGGCACACGATGTCGTACCAGTCCGTTGCCGTGCCACGTAACGTTTTCTTAGTGTGAAAACCTGTATAGAACAGAAATCTTGATGCCAACTGCACCGATAGCATCGCAAGTTCTTCCGCTTCGGAGCTCTGAAATCCAATCGTCATTTTAGCGGAGAATTAATAAACGGGATTCCGTCAGAAAATACATATCTTACACGCGTGATAGACTTACAAGTTTCTCATTTAGATTTTGCCGATTGATATTATGAGGATTGCAGGACACCAATTTCTTGATGAACTGGAAGTACTCAGCACTAAATTGATTTCGATTGTGCATAAATTTTATATTTTGCTTTCTCACACTGTATTCTATCGCTGGTGGCATTTTCATAACTCCTAGTTTCGTATCTGAAGAGTATGAACGAGTAATGAGACGACACGCTTCGTCGCGAGATCGAAATCTCGTGCGCGAAATTTTATCGATATACTTACACAATGATAGTTCATTTACACTTTTCATTAGAGAATTTTCTTCTACATCTAATCTTGTATAAAATAACATGTACGCATTCCACCATCGCTTCTGTTTGCGGTAACTCATCCGCTTGAGCATATGATCGAATACCTCCCCCAAATAATCACCGCCAAAGCATTGAGATTTCATCTCTTCTTCTTCTTCCATTTTGCATTCCGTTACATCGCCGTCGTCGAACTTATACCACTTTGCCGTACCATCGTTCAGTCTGCAAAATTATTAAATAAAAATTATTACCTAGTATCATAATTACTTTCATACGTTTAACATACCTGTGTAGAATGTAGGAATAGTAATGGCCACCGCTAGCCTGACCGCTGTGAACGACGATACCGGTCAATTGATACTTCGTGCACGTTCCCTTTACAGACTCCTCATAATCACAGTCTATAACTTCTCCTTCCAATTTAGCTAAGCCGGAGACAGTGTAAGGCTCCATGTCCAAATCTCGTGGAAACTCAAAGTAATCGTTGAATTTTATAGCACATACACGTTCGAAGTCGTACTCAAATCTTTTCAATTGAATTGCTAAAATAGGCGGCAGCTTTTTCACGCACAATCTCTTTACTGTTACGACCTAAACATAAAAGAGAACATAAAAATCTCTGATCAAGCAAAATGCTGCTTGGTTTGTGTAAAATGATATAAATATAAAATAATGAATATAAAAGACAAAATAACAACATTTGCTGATAAATAATTTTCTCATTAAATTTTTCCTTTTTAAATACAGTAGAGAACTCCGATCATCTACATCAATACGACAAAATTTATGCTCAGTTCCAAACTCAATAATTCAGGGTTACCATAAATTCTTCATTCTAAAATTTCATGACTTTTTCCTGACTTCTAGAAAAAATTTCACGATTTTCCCTGACTTTCGATTACATAAAAAAATTTTTGTGTATATTCCTTTAATTTGAAAACTATTTAAAAACCGTTAAATATTTTGTTGAGAGAGCAATTTAACATAACGATATAAATTACTATTCTTTTATATATGCGTACATTTGTTTTCCTCTGCTTACAATACAAGAAAAACATGTAAATATAGATTCTTTTTGATAAAAACTAAATTCTATTTATTGGAATCTCCGATTTGCTATTATACAAAGATTTACAAACTTAAAAGAAGAATTACAAAAATTCAAAGTTAATTTTAATTTTATTCATTTGTTCACAAATAACACAAGAAGCTTACTTACGTAAGTTAAAAAAAAACAGTTTTAAATAAATTTAAAATTCCAACAGAAAATAAACAAGTTGAAAATTCTAATGCTCTGTAGCATTTTAAACCTCTATTAAAAAGAGAGTTTATATTAGCTAACAAAACTGTATAAATGTGTGATATTAAACTTCTTTAAAGCTAAGAATTTTAATTTTCCAAAAAATTTTGTGAAATTCCCTGATTTTTCCCTGATTTCCATAACGGTTTTCAATTTCCCTGACTTTTCCCTGATTTCCAGTTTTGTGGCAACCCTGAATATATGCAAATATATTCGAATAATAAAAGCTCGATATGCTCGAGTTCAATTTTCCAAACGTCAGCTATTATCAAAATTCAAAACTAATAACTAAGTCTCTATTATCCGAATCAACTCCTTTGGTTATCACAACTATTTTGTCTCCCACCCTTCCCCCCTGGATAAACGAGGTTCTGTATTAACATTATAATAATTTCTTATACATTTGCAAAGATGTATTATCAGACGTGTAATCGTACCTTTTTGTTGCACTTATCACAATGGTAGGCGTCTGCACCCTCCAGCAGCTCTCCTTTCACGTATTGCTCAAGAGAATCCAGTAAATTACTGTGATTCCGTATGTCCACACTTATCACGCTGAATGGCTCCTCTTTGGAATATCTGAAGATAATGTAATGTGATATTACAGTTTACCGAAGAGAGTAGAATGTAAGAACTAAAAAGGTACCTATGAGGGCAACCTTTGCAGATTTTTTGGTCGCTGTATGAGCCACCAAGAATCTTGCCCATTATCTGCTCGTGTCCCAAGGCTTTCAATGCCTCGTCTAGACTCTCTACCAGACTCATGAAGAATTCTACTGCGTCCTGTTGTTCCCTAAGATTTACAGGTTCTCCTTGAAGCCTGTGAAAATTTAATTTTTTCATTAATTACTTAAAATGCAAAATATAATGCGCCATCAGTTTTTTTTATATATATTTTATACTAATAAGATTGTATTTTGTACGATTTTCTCCTCTCTTTTGGAACACAAGTTGTTACTTAAAAAAAAAAAAAAGTTTTATTGTAATAAAATACAATTGTTTTTATTCTTACTTGAAGTGCTTCCACAGTCCTCTAGGTATGTAATATTGTAGTTTACTGTAAGCCAGATGACCAAATATCGCTTGCACTTGCTTCAAAATGCCGATGTTATACTCCTTCCTGGATTCATCCGCACCGCACTTTTCTTCGTTCGTGTCGTTATCATTTGTTTCGATTGTCTGCTCCCCCTCGATCCTCTCTTCACCGGAAAAGTCCTCGTTCAGATCAGTCGCCGCGCCCTCGGCCGCCAAAAGTCCAACTCTAATGCTCTCCACCATATACAACTGCTGTAATACTGAATTCATATAACAGGTAGCCCCTGCATTCTTCAAGCCTACGAAGCCTTTGAGCGGCCTGAGCCCTACAGGCGGTAAATAATCCCACTCCACTAATGGTTCGTCCTTCTCGGAGTAGAACATGTCGGTGAGCATTGTGACTAGAAGTTTCATGTTGGGTACACAGCCTATGCAAAGACCTACGAGCAAGTCGAATGCAGCGCTGGTTGACTGAGGGGTGGTACACACCGGGCACGCCTGCGAAGCGCTGAGCTCGCCGGTGCTGCGAAGCTGCAGCATGAGGCGAGACGCGGGGAACACAAAATCCTCGACCAGCTCCTTGATCAAGTTGACCCCGTGCTTCTCGTCGGAACCGATCTCGTACTTCTGGTTCGGCGGTAGAAAGGCCAGCAGTTCCTTCGTTAGACCGAGGTGACCCTCGAGCAAGGCTTCGTCCACCTGGCTCTCTCCGGTCTCCTTCACGTTATCGCGAACTTTCTTCAACCAGGCGATCTCGACGTTTAACAGCGTCTCCGCGGTCGTGAGGGGACAACTTGATATATGCGCGAAGTTCAACAGTCGGCACAAAAGCTGAAAGTACTCGTGACTCTGTTTCGCGTTCTCCATAACGGTACTGTTCAGAACGGTGAAGAGAAGAGTTATGGTGACCAGTAGTGTCTGGTGTCCGCCGCTGCACCATGTCGATATGAGAAAAAATTGTTCGCCGGCGGCGATCCTGATGGCTCTTGACGTACTGAGTAGCACGAGATCTATCAAGAAGGTGTGCCATATCTTGTCCCTCGACAACGTTTCCAATGCCGACGGATTCAACACGAGGGCGATTGTCAGTACCTCGAGTGCTTCCTTGCACACAAGAACGTCGTTATTATCGGGGTTTCTCTGTTCCTTCTGGTTGGCCTCGTGCATCGAGTGAAGCACCTCGTTCGACGCGTTAACGTTGTTCAAGTTACCCGTGGATGCGGCCCACGCTAGTCTAATTATGGCACGTATAGTAGCCACATCCGGTAATTCCCATGAGAGGGCCTGCACAAAGAGCTGCCGACATCGATCAGCCTCGGGCCCGCCGGATAGCATTCGATGCGCCAGATGCTGCGCCAGTTTGGCCGCCACGCTTCTCAGCATGTATTCGGTACTTTGATTCGGTACACTCTGGAGAGCCTGTTTCAATACCGACACCCGCCCGCGGTTGTTAACGTGATTGTCGTGATTCTCCGAAGTTCCAGTCTGCTGAACCTCGTCCATCACGCATGCCATCACATTGCCCACCACTGTCAAGAGAAGCTTGCACAATCTCAGCACGGTTAGATAGGCAGATCGCTTCGTAGTCTCGTCCGCATTTGGTAAAAACTTATTTTTGGTTAGCATGTCGAGGATAACGCCTGCTTCGCCGCTTTTTATGAAATTATATTGAAATTCAAACGCTCTCTCCGACATAGGGTCGAGAGCCGGCATTAACAAAGTGTACAACACCTGAAAATGAACAAAAAAATCGTCATTGACAGAGAGAGAGAGTACAAGGCTAGAACGAGGATAAGACTTGCTAAGCGCTATTTAATATGCATTCACCTCTAAATTGTATAAAACTTGGCTAGGACTTGCAGTAAAAAATAGAGAATCTACTGTCGTATTCTGCTCGTTACAATGATATTGAGAAGGGTTTTGTAAAGCTTCGTCGTCCTTGTAATGGCCAAATAGCCACTGTAATCTTGTCACAGTGAAGGTATCTGGCGGCACTAATTGCAAGAGATTTCGTGCACCATCACGCAATTGCGAATGCTGAAGAGTACAGCCAAGGTCTGCTAATTGAAAGAAAAATGTCGCATATTGCGATCTTTGTGACATTACCTGAAACAAAGTCACATTGGAATAAGCGTGATGAAATGTAATTATTTAAAAAAAATTTTGGGAGAAATAGGCTCCCGAGAATAAATCAAACATATCAAAGTAGAGGCCTGTGGGAGCCAACACGGATGTTGGTGTGTAATAAATTTCTTTACAGATTCGGGGGGATGAGATTCTTATAGATGCATATTAGTATTAAAGAAAAAAATTGTTAATCAATTTAATTTGATACAAGTGATTCTGGCCTCATGTAATGAACTGCCCTGTTTTGAAAGATCCGATAGAATCAGATAAAAAGAAATCTATACAATTTTATCGTATTGTTCGTAAATATCAGATTTGTTATCTTTTTTTACTCTATTTAGTATATAATATAAAAGTACTCCAAGTAATGTTTACCTTTGACCATATTTTGTCAAAATTTATATTATCATACAATGTTTTCAGTTTATGTATGATTTATTATTTAATATTTTAATTTTAGAGATTTTGTATCTTTTATATGTAAATAATTTTAATATATTTCTTACAAATATAATAAAATATGTAACAAATCATAATTTTCAGCTTGAATTAGATAACTCGATAAGTTATGCAGAAAAAAACAAACATTCGAATTTATATTTAAGTGTATTTAATGTTTAAGTAAGATATACTATTGAGAAACGTTAAACTTCGATAGGTAACTTCTCTATAGTAGCTCAAATATGAGAATCCGATAGAAACGATAACTATATAATTAGATAAAATTTCAATAAAGTTTAAATCTATTTCTATCATTATCTATTGGATCTTTTAAGCAGGGTGTGTTTTAAGAGCGACAAATATGCGGCGCACAGTGTAGTTAGTAGTTTGTGTATAGTTAAATTTTATAAAAATTATCACCAACATCCATTAGCTCCCATATATAGGTCTCTACTTTAATACGTTTAATAATCAGTTTATAAATTTCACATTCAACTTACCACACCAGGTAAACTATTCTCTGCCTCTACATTCGGCCCGTCGTACGGATGATGCGGAGAACTAGTAGAGCTATCAGAGCTACTGTCCGGTGAGCTTGGCATATTGCTAGTTACTTGAGTGAGCTTCGCAGACAATAACTAAACGAAACACAAATCATATTCGTTGATTCTTTACATCATAAACATTTTATATTTTAGATTCACGGCCTTGCCTCTATTAGGGCTAGTGATTTGCTTTGAAAGCTTCAATATTCGAACTTCGGAGCTTCGAAGCTTCAAACTTTCGCAAAATACATTCGTGCAAATGAATTTATTCAGAAAATTTACAAATATTGTAAATAAAAAGAATTAATATATCTATACAAAATATATAATATATATATTCCAAAAAAATTTGAATCTTATAACCTAAAACATTACAAATTAATAATTAAACTTGATATATATGCAAATAAGGAAAGATAATGATCAATAAAAACAATCTAATTAAGAAAATTCAAATTTTTTATGTACATTTTTCAAAACTTCGAAAGGTCGAAATTAACGTCAAAGCTTCGAATATTCGAAGTGAATAAAACGCATACTCCCTCCGTTTTTGCCAACCTTCGGTTGGCGGCAGTCGGGAGTAAAAAAAAAAGAGTAACAGCCCTAATCTCTATTAATACTCACCATTTTGTCTCTCAGCGGAATCTGAGAAAGGAGTTTTCTCTCATCGGATTGCTCTAACGATTCTCCATTAATAAATAAATCGAGTTTCACATTTGCCCCGCTTGCTTTGATCCTGCGTAATATCTGACGTCTCAACGAAGCTAAAGTGTCATTGCTGTGTGTAAAGATATCTATGTCGTCAAGCGGTACTCGACCGGTATTCGCAAAACGAATAACAAGTGATAGATGCTTGCCACGAGCTGCTCTGTAATATCAGAATAAATAATGCGCTATCAATCTTCGCTGTACACAAGAGACATTCTTATCTCGATGTGTGCAACTGTAAGTTTACCTGTGCAACGGTAATATTTTCCGTTCCCCTGGAAAAGCTGTGTCGCACTCGTTTATGTATTCCTGTAAAACTTTCATAACGCGACACATTTTTATGGCCTCCATTTTAATCTTGTTTGTCATTTGTTCTTCACGCTCCTCCTTCCCATCCAAGTATACTCTGCTCAAAACAGTCACCGTGTCATAATGAGCCTTCAATCTGTCCATACACTCCGCTATATATGTTTCGTGAAATGCCAAAACGGACGACTGCAACCGCGGCCCTAAATTGGTGTTCACCTCCTTCAAGAGTTCTATGCCTCTGTTTGCAATTTCTTCCGGGCTGTTTGTTACTACCTGTTAAGATAAATAAGATCACCGCTATACATAACGTGCGCACGCAAGAAAATGGGAAAATGGAAATTCCCATATAATTGTAATTAAAGAAAAATAAACAAATACAATACTACATACTCTCCACAAATAATCAGTTCCAATTAAATCCACATCATCCATGAGAAATGTTCTACGTTTCAGTTTCAATTTTCCTTCCTTAGAATTAACGGCTTTAAAAAATCTTTCATAACATTTAATACCGCTTTCTGTAAGCAATGTCGGGTCTAATTGCAGTATATTGTTTTGAAAAAAATCCTTGTTTATTGCTGGATCCAGATCCGGTTCGTCTCCCATAAGTTTGGAGAACCATTTGAAGCACGCCTCGCGATCCGAAACAAATACACCTTGCTCAGCTAAACACTGCCAAATTTGTTCTGCTTGATCAGCACATAGCCATAATTGTCCATCCTAAGAAAAAGAATCCATGCCACGTTATACCATATTTTTCGCATAAATTCATGTCCGCTAAAATTTTCGCATAAGTTCATATCTGGAACGTACCTTTAATAAGAAGCGCAAGAAATTCAATCTTTCTTGCACTTGCATAATATGATTATATCGACCGTCAGGCATAAAAGTATTTGCGTCAATTTCAGGATTTTCCTTCACCAACTGCCGCACTTTATCCATATAATTTGTTAAGCTATTTGTTACAAGAATTACTACTGAATGTTCGTTTTGTAAACGCTCTATTACTTCTTGCCTGTATAATAACAAAAAAATCAAAATTAATGTAGCAACGTATCATATTTATATGCATTTATTTATGTAATGTATCATTAAGGGAAGTTTCACCTTTGCCAGCCGTAAAATTAGCTCTTGTTTCATGAATTTTTTTAAGAAAAATCTATTACATACAGTAAAACGCGGTTTTGCATAAACTTATATATTATTTGAACAGCAAAAAAAATATTTTTTATTTATACAAAAATGTATTTTAATGCCTCCTAGTGGCGATTAAATGTGGCATGTTTCTCGAGCTGACGGAAGTAATTACAAAAAAACAAATTAAGATAACGAGTCGATTCTTTTTTCTTATTGATCCTAATACTTTAACACATGGCGTGAACTAAAATCATGATTTTACAACAAACATTCAATTTGTTATTAAAAAAAATTTTTTAAATTTGTAGGGCAAAAAAATTTTTTTTCAAATGCTATCATTTTTACAAA
>NW_012026916.1:312296-344750 GCF_000956235.1 Wasmannia auropunctata
ATTTCAGGTAATTGACATCATTTTAGTTCACGCTATGCGTTAAAGTATTAGGATCAAGAAGAAAAAAAAGTCGATATCTTAATACGTTTTTTCGAAATTACTTCTGTCAGCTCGAAAAACATGCCACATTCAATCGCCACTTAGAAGCATTAAAATACATTTTTCTATAAATAGAAAATATTTCTTTTGCTGTTGAAATAATATATAAGTTTATGCAAAAACCCGCGTTTTACTGTATATAATAGATTTCCTTAAAAAAATTCATAAAACAAGGGCTAATTTTACGGCCGGCAAAGGTGAAACCCCCCTTAATGTGCCATTAATTGTGATTAATTACCTGTAATGCAAATGATGGCTACGCTGACTATGACCTAGGTTGGGATTTGGTTCATAAAGGCAACATATTTCTCGAATTTGCTTCAACGCAGGGAGGGCCCACTTATCACCGTTCTTCAATTCTTCGACGCACTTGTCCACCCAGATTGCCTTTTGCGCATCTCTCTCTTGCGAGCATGAGTAATCGAGAATTTTTACATGAGCGTTCAGTGCCTGATCCATGATCTCTGTAGGGACTTCGTCAGAATGTGCCAAAGTCCAAAAGAGTGTTAACACCTGGGCGGTAGATACAAAATTATTAGTGAAACTATTTGCAAAATATATTCATGCACAAATCTGCATATTTAAGGCGATCTAACCTTGTGCGCCATAACACCGTCTTTATCGTCTTCCGCGAGTCTTCTGATCAATTCTAACAGCTTTTCCCGTTGTTTCTTGTTGGCGGTTCTCCAACTTGTCTGTAGCAATACCACATTTCATCAATGAAAACACTCTATTCGGCACAAATTTGATGTAGTTATATGAGTTACGCTATTGCGATACATACCTGAAAACACTCAAACAGATGATCAAGTTGTTCAGGACTAAAATCCCAAGCTAATTTGGCTAACAAGTCATGAACGTTCTTCACAATTGCTTCGTGTTTACCAGCTTGTGCAGCCCAAACAGCGTCTAAGTCTTCTAATGTAAGTGCACGTTCTTTTATAATAAAGCGTAAAATTTTCTCCAGTTTCTCTACATACTGCGGCTGATGCAATGAATCCCTCAATACGATTTCCAATACCCCATTGTCTTTAATCCATTTCTGTGCCACAAACAAAAGCACTCCTTACTTTGCAATATTCACGATATAGTTATCAAATTTATGATATTTATGATATTTGTAAAATAGTCGAGCAATTAATATGATACGATTAATAATAAAAGACCCTCGAAATTTAAAACTTAAATACAAAGATAGGCTCATGAGAGTCAAGAGCGATTATTGGTGCCCAAATTTTATGTATTATAACATCAAAATATTACATTAAAAAACATTTTTTAATGTAATTTGATGTTATAAACATAATTTTAATGTAATTTAATGTTATAATCACGAGCGGTTCTTGGTGTCCAAATTTTATGTATTATAATCAAATTACATTAAAATGTTTTTTAATGTAACGTTTTGATATTATAATACATGAAATTTGGGCATCAAGAACCGTTCGTGACTCTCATTAGCCTATCCTTGTATTTTTAATATGATACGCTTGAATTTGTTAATGCATTAAAGGAACATTATATATATAAAATAAAAATGTTATTAAAACAAGTGTTGTAGACTTTTAAACAAGACTTACTGCCATACGCTCTGCTGTAAGCCACTCTTCCTCCTCTGCTATTGTATTACGGTGTTGGTGATAACTAACACTAGATATTACTTTATTAACTTCATTTAAAGCATTCATCTTTCCGTTAAACGAAGAAATTTGTAAGAGTCTCAATATCATTTTCAGTCTCAGTATTTCCAAGTTCTTTATCATCTCTTCCTGATGAGGTACGCGCGATACCAAGCATTTAGCAGCTTTGATTATGGCTGATATTGCATCGTTTTTTGATTCATTTTTCGCCTCTTTCTTCAACTCATCGTCAGTTAGGTTATTCAAAATAAGAGGTACCATTTCCTATAATAATGTATATAACAACGTGCTTTGCGTCACTCTCGAATAATAAATAAATAACTACTGATGATAATTTAAAGATTGTATACTCACGACAATAGGCATCAGATATTTAACTATCGTGTGAACAGTTAACAGTTCGTAACACAAGCCAAAGGGTCTGATTAAAGCATAAATAACTGGCACTGTTAAATTACGTCCACTCTGAAATCTCGAAAGTAAAATTTCAAATCCATTGAGACTCCCAAATCTGAAATGGAATCGTTTATGTTAAATTTCTACTAAAAGTAAAACATTTTATGGGCACATAAAACGATAAAATACCTGTTTATAAGATCTACCAGCCAACCACGAGGAGCTCGTGAATCAGATGGTGGACGAGCATAAAGTTCCTCATCAGGAATATCACTACCAGGAGGAACAGTTTCTGAAACTCTTATTGCATTTACTGTGTGAAACCTGGGGAGCAAAGTATGCACAGTTTAGAATGATGTAGAGAAAACTCACACACTTTTCAGGGTTACCACAAATTCTTCATTCTAAAATTCCACTTTTCCCTGACTTCCAGAAACAAATTTTCCCTGACTTTCAATAATATTAAAAAATTTTTTTGTATGTTCGTTTGATTTGAAAACTATTTGGAAATCGTTAAATATTTTGTTGAGAGAGCAATTTAACATAGCAAAATAAATTACTATTACTGTTGTTAACATTGCTTACACTTAATTGTTAGTTATTCCTTTACCTTTTTCTTTTACATATGCGTACATTTCTTTTCCTCTGCTTACAATACAAGAAACATGTAAATATAGATTCTTTTTGATAAAAACTAAATCCTGTTTATTCGAATCTCCGACTTGCTATTATACAAAAATTTACAAACTTGAAAGAAGAATTATAAAAATATGAAATTAAGTTTTAATTTTATTAATTTGTTCACAAGTGACACAAGAAACTAACAAGTTAAAAAAAAAGTTTTAAATAAATTTAAAATTCCAACAAAAAACAGACAAGTTGAAAATTCTAGTGCTCTTAGTGAAGCATTTTAAACCTCTATTAAAAAGCGTTTACATTAGCTAGCAAAACTGTTTAAGTGTGTGATATACGCATATTAAAATGTCTTTAAAGATAAGAATTTTAATTTTCCAACAAATTTTGTAAAATTCCCTGACTTTTCCCTCATTTCCAGTTTTGTGGCAACTCCGCTTTTATATAATTTGCACACACAAAATAGTGTAATGTTCACTTACTTATTACTAGGATTAAAAACCATGGCCAGTAAATCAAGTAGAGGAAACCAGTCCTCATCTAATTTCAGGACACATAGTTCCACCAAACGTGCACAATTAGTATTGATACAATTGTGAATATTCAATTTCCAACTGTTTACTGCATCATCTGTTAATATCTTGGTAAATGAGATTGTGAGACCTTCTCGAAAAAAGCGCTGACACGCTTCACTTTGTACATCAATTCCTGGAACACAATAAATGCAAAATTGATGCGCCTTGTAGATACGCCTCCAATAAAAAAAAAACATTGAAACACGTTATCTTAAAAAACGCACTTCCCTCGCCTTGTGCAAAGAAATGAGCAATTAATCTCGAAAAAAATTTTTAAACAATACATAACCTTTTTTACAAAGTTCGATACTGGCTTGTAACAGGCACTCTAATTCTTGTTCGGGTAGAACTGGTACAACCCATCGTGGACTAGATATCTTCTCATGAAGCATATTAAGTTTGAAAATAGGAAACTCAGGCTCTTCATGAAGCTGGTTGCTATCTTCTACCGTAGTGATAGCGTCATTGTTGCACTCCGTTTGTACCACATTCTCGGTGAGCTGGAGTCCCGACATTGTGTCAGCCAATTGTTGTGGACCTGGTGGACTGTGCATCTGTGGAGACGGTTATTTTTTTTTTCATTTTTTTTTTCCCCCAATCCACTTGTCACTCGACCTCGCAACACGCGAGATACGCCTCCCGTGCTACTACTCTCGCTAATTTAAAGCTCTCAAATCTGTATACCTGCGTATTTTGCTGGCTGTCGGGAGGGTCTATGCCAACTCCCTGGCCCCTAGTGGCAATCGTCATTTTACACGTTCTTCGCTACGCCTCAAATGTCTCAATATTTCTTGGTCCAATGATTACACCACCAATAACAAGCATCCAGCTTATATACTGACATTAAATATAATTATATCCTAAAGGCCTTGTTTTAATGAACTATACCTACATTATCTGTAACAAAGATAAACAAAATTTTTAGCATCGCGTTCCCCCCCCGAGACACCGAGACGGAAAACACAACCAGGCGCCGTGCGCTGTCAGTGTCCTCAGTAATACGGTCAGGCCTGACGATGATGACAGTCGTCAAATTCGATTTACAATTCAAGCACAGGAGAATTTAAAAATTTGTCACAGCACCGCGACAGCACAGTTATGTAAGCGTTTATTTTCTCAAGGAAGTGACAAACTCTGCTACAGCCGGCGGGACAAAGAGTAAGTAGAATCACAACATTCCCGAGGTCTCGAGGTGGCGCATAAAATCGGAGCAATTCGTCTCCACGACCACAGCGGCGGGTGGAACTTCTCGACGGCGAGATCGGCCCGGGATTAAACGCCGCATCTGCGGGGGGGGGGGAGAGAGGATCTACGAAATACCGCGAATACAAGATCTCGGCTCAAAGCGACGCGTGTTACGTGCGTTTTTAACCGGAACGGCATGCGTGCCGCGCGGCGTAGGCGGCCCGCACGGGGTAGGATAAAAAATTGAAGGAGCGGACTCTCGAGATGTTCGCGCGACGACACGACTTGGAGCCGTCGTCCAGCATCGACAACGACGTCGTCGTCGCTCGGAGCGGACGTGTCCCGCCGACGCCGCGGCCAACTGTCAACGTCGCGGGGATGCCGACGACGACGACGAGGGAGCGGCCATGCCGGTCGGCGGAGGCCTCGTCCGAGGAAGGGGTACGCGTCGCGAGCGCGCGTCCTCCCCGCGGCCGGGGAATCGGCCCCGCGGACGGGACCGCGGATCGGTTCTCGCCCACGTTGCGAACAACCCCCGGGGGGATACGGCGTGCGCCGTCGAGAACGAGGGATTGGCGTAGCGCTGGCCGGACTGCGGCGCGGACAACGGGCGACTCTCGGGTCGGTCGGGGAAGGCGCCGACGAGCGCGGTCGAGGCGAACCTCCGTCGAGACACGCGCCGATATCCCCGGCGGCCCAGGAGGGATCGGCGACGGGGCGACGGCCACGAGCGACCACGCGGGCTCACCACCTACGACAACCACGACGATCCTCGCGGTCCAGGCAGCGCCTATTTTCGCCCCGTTCGCCTCCGAACCGGGCTACCTCTCCGGACAAAATGGCGACTATCCTAACGATTGGCACTGCCGTGTATTGAGAAAAGCGCCGATATTCCGGCCCGCGAGCCGGCCACGGTCGCGCGAGTCGCGTCATTCCCGGGCGTACGGCCACCCGGGGCCGCGGACGATCCGCGCGTCGTACCTCCGCCGTCGGGGAACGCACCTTTTACATAGTAAAACGTGGTAGAAATTCGTGTGTTGCACTTTTTTGACGTGACGTTACGGAACTCAACTGGCAAAATCTGTAAACACGACTGCCGCGGCGCTGCGGTGCTCTCGCCCGAGACGACGTGCGTGCCACGACGGGGTGACGAGCGACGCCCGCGATTGGCCCCGGTCCCCCGGTCGCGCCGTCCTCGCCGCCTGACGGCGCTGCCGGTCGCGCCGAAGGAATGGCGCGGGAACGTTCAATCGAATCGAAGCGGCGCGGCGCAGCGGCGACGAGCCGGGAACGAGCGACAGAATCTCCCCGTACGTACGAATGTCAGCTCCTTTGTTGTCGCACTGCGCTGCATTCCTTCTCCACTTGAAATGAGACGACAGTTTTCGAGGGAGGAACAGAGAGAAAATGGAATACAAGAAAAGTTCGACTACGATCAAATGCGGCGATTGACTCAATCAGCGGAATTGCTTACCGCAAAATTTCTAGCTGTAATTCATATTGTTCTTAATCTAATATTTTTATGTAGAAAAATACTTAACGAAAGACTAATTGTTCTACTTAAGATGTGTAAAATACAAAATAATATATACAGATTTTGCTTGATAAATCACCTTGACAAGTCGTTAATTAGCCGATGATTAACTTGTCATTTGTTAAAAAAATAAAAAAATAATTTAAATCAGCAGAATTGCTTACCGCAAAATTTCTAGCTGTAATTCATATTGTTCTTAATCTAATATTTTTATGTAGAAAAATACTTAACGAAAGACTATAATTATTCTACTTAAGATGTGTAAAATACAAAATAATATATACAGATTTTGTTTGATAAATCACCTTGATAAGTCATTAATTAACCGATGATTAACTTGTCACTTGTTAAAAAATATATTTAGGACGACTTTTAATTTAATTGGCGATTAAATTAACCGGCAGAAACTTTTCAAAATTTCTAACTAGATATAATTAATCGTTTTTATCTTCCATTTCCAAATGTCAAGCAAAAAATTAATAATTATCCGTATTAACAAAAAAACAAAGGGTATGAGTATTAATCGACAAGCTATTAATTGCCGATGAAATTAATCAAAGTCTCTCTTCGAAGGTTTCATAAATCATTCATATTTTGCTAATGTGAACAGAATTACTAATTTTTAGACACATGAAAAAAATTAGTAATTCTGACACAGATTAGATTAAGGCCGAATTATAATTTTAAATTTTGTTTGAAGCATTTGTATTGATCGTCGTTTAAGTTAATTAAACTTTGATCAGGTCATCCTACGAATCTCTTAATTTACCTGTTTCTTCCTCTTGCTTTGCTTCTTTGTTTGCCTGTTTCTTCATCTTTCTTCCAGTTACGATGTAAATATAGAGAATAAGGCAAAAACAATATATTCTTATTCTCATATTAAAAATAATTTTCTTGGAACAAAAGAAGGGATATTTCGAACGAATAGGATTAACGAAAGAGAAATATAGAAAAAATGCAAACAAAGACAGATATACATTCGATATTATAATTATTACTATGCGTTATTTACGATCATAATTTCTCGCATAATTCGAAGTTACTTCTTTTGTAATTAATTCTTGACAAATATAGATACTTCGTTCTTTTATCGTTATTTTAAAATAACCGAAGATGCGATTCTCTGTAGAATAAGTTTCTGAAATGTAAGATACGAGTTTATTCTCGTGAATAGAGCATATCTCATTAATATTCGAACAACAATTTCTTTAAGAATTTATTTCCATAAATCTCATCTCACTGTACATAACAAGTGTAGTTCCTATTCCTGTTTATATAAGATTCTCATTGATGCGTCATTCTTATATATTATTCTTGAAGTGCAGTGCATTCAGCTGAACAGATTTTATCACTTTGGAAAAATGTATGTTCCAATGCTTTATTTATACTTAATAATACATTACGGTAATTATATTTATGTCCATAAATGTTAAAAATTACAAGAAGAATTTATACCCCAATATTGATATAATACAAAAATATTGCAACTTAAATTTTTTATGTAAAAATATCGTACATAAGAAAGAACAAATGGCAAAGTAGAACATAATCAAAATAATAATATGTGCCGAAACAAATTTTAAATATACAACAGTTTCTTTTTCAGAAATTTCTAGTAACCGATATCTTTATCTGAACTGTAATTTTCAATTGCAGACAGTAGTGTTCCTATATAAATGCGCAAAATGAAAAGATGATTTAAATGCAAAATCTACTACTCTAAATGTTTGTTGTTGTAAAACTTCCAATTCTAAAATTAATTTCTCGTGGAAAAAAATTAAACAGAACAAATTGCAACAATATTACATTCTCATGTCGTCGGGAACACATTTCGGAAAAGATTTGATAAACTTTCAGTCCGTAAGTAACTTTCGTTAATTCGATAATGATTATTCAACTGCACATAATGATTTAAGATTGGTAGTATAAACACTACAACTATCTCTATCATCATCTCTCTATTTATATTAATAACAAAATCAGGAGAAATATATAAGTAGTCCTCTAATAGTACTGAATACGGTACCATTAGCAGAGTTCTCTGTTGATTAAAATTAATATAATTATTTATGCATACGAACACAATTCCTGGATTCAATATCAATCGATAACTGACGAAAGAGAGAGAGATTCGGTCTTTCATCCAAAATTTCTCATAATATAATCTCGTTGTTTTTATCAAGTTGCAGAGCTGCATTGAACAATTTGATCATTTTTCATTCATGTCTCTTGATATCGTTTTACTTCAAAAAAGTCATTCTGTTATAGCGCTTTTTATTTAACGAGTTAATTCTTTTTAATATTTGTATGATTTATCATAAAGTAAGTTCTTCAAGTTCTTTTAGCAATTCATCTTCCTTTTTAATCTTGTCTAATTGATTGATTTCTAATTGTTTTCCTGCTTTCAACTGCTCTTTCAATTTAGAAATTTGATCTAATTTCTGTGACACAAATAAAAATTGTTAATCTTTAATATGTATAGTCAAGGAAATCTAATAATAATGTAAGACACAAAAGGAAAGGCATCATTAAAATGAGATACTTACGCTTGTTATTTTTTTAATTTTTTTGTTTTTTTCAGGATCGTCAGTTAGTTCTATCTTTAGGCTCGCTGTTGTGCTTGTAACGTGTTCACTAACAGCAGGATTGTTAGACTCTAACTCTTTATTAGCTTTCTTTGCTTCCCGTTTTTTCTTCATTTTTAATGCAGCTTTTGATGGATTTGCTGGATGGATTAAATAAATTCAATGAGATAGAATTAACGAAATATTCTTTCGCATGTGTTTTGTATACTTACATTCCATTGATTTAGAAGGCGCCTCAAGATCGTCATGCAATTTAAATGTAATATTTTGCCCTCTGGCACATGGTGGTCTATATGCTTCTTTTGGTGCTGGAAATGCACAAATAATTGCATTTATTTAGTTTGAATAAACAAAAAAAATGCAATTTAAATTTTTATGTAAAAATATCGTATAAGAACAAATGGCAAAGTAGAACATAATCAAAATAATAATATGTGTCAAACTAATTTTGAAGATACAACAGTTTCTTTTTCAGAAATTTCTAGTAACCGATATCTTTATTTGAACTGTATTTATTTTGAAATTATGTTTAGAAACATTTAATTCTAAAATAATCAATAAAATGGACCAATTACCTTGTGACTGCTCATGATTAGTGACAATACCCTCAACTGCTTTGTAACTAATAGGTTTCTGTGGGAAGACGTTCGAAGGGAAACTTTGCCACGCCACTTCCCAAAGTTCCTCTTGGTTATTCCATGGTCGTTGATATATTAGCGAGCCGGTATAATGCCAAATCTTAAATCTAACAATTTAATACGCATATTAATTGTACAACAAAGATAAATGTGCCCCAAAATCTTAGCACAATTTCTCTTTGCATATATCCACTTACCCATTGGTAATTCGTAATCTAGGTGCTGTAGTTGCAGTCATGAAATGTTCACCGTCTGGTGACCATCGCAACAGCGTGGTGTCCGGTGCATCAGTTTTAGCAATGAGTTTTCTGTTAATGACATCCCATAATTCGATGCCGCTCCTAAGATTACCAAACCCAGCCAAAAGCAATAGTACACAGTAGTCAAGGAAATTAATCTAATCGAATAACTTACAATTTTCAGCACATTACTTTTTATATATTATGAGTACTGTTATAACTAAAAATTGTATATATATAGATGTAATTAGTATTAATGTTTAGATTCATTCGTAACGTTAGATTCAGTTCGTAATAAGATAGTAAAAGGATATTGTTGCCATGTGGATTATAATATATACTATTTCTGTACAACATGCCGAATTCAAAGACAGCTTCGCATTTACAATTAAATAACGTTGTTTTAGACGGCATAAAGCCGTATGTCACACAGAATTCTGTGTTCCTGGGAGACCATTCCACTGCATGTATAGGACCTTCTTTACCTAATCAGAAGAATTTCTGTTAAACACAATATTGTTCTAGAATTAGAATTTCGTTTATATTCTAAACTTTCAATGCCAATTGAAAGCGATGATTTAAAATGTGGACTCACTGAGCATAACCATAGAAGTCTCCCCTTTTGTGTTGAGATGATGCAATGTCTGTTTTCCATAATACGACGCGCCGGTCTTATCAACTTCCGTATTTGTCATCAATAAAACATTTGTTCCAGATTGATTCCAATACATATCGACTTTGTCTGCCTAAAAAAAGAAAGACAATGAATCAAAACCAAAAAAAAAAACATGCTAACATTTAATGTTTTAAACATGTTCAAAATTTACTTGAAAAAAGCTTTTGCTTGCGATCGCTTCTCCAATCTCGAACTTTGGATATTTAAATAATCTTCCAAAGGAAGGTTGACCGGCGCTTCCTAAATTACATATCAAAATAATCTTTTTTAATACATATTTAACGCTTTTATATAATACACGTAAATGTTATGTAAATTATTAATTATTAAGAGATATTAAATGTGGAGAGTGCTGTAACAATAACGTAAAAACATTTCAAATTGAGCTTAACAATAAGCTATAGTGTAATATATACGTTATAGTTTTGCCATGCTAATTAATAATTCATGTATGCAGACACATAAAATTTGATAGAGTAAAATGATACAATTTCGAATGTAATACAATTCTGAACAAAATAAAATTTGAATTCAATTTTCAAGGTTCAAATTTGGTTTTTCCTTGTTTGATGGTACTTTTTAATAACCTCTACACAATGAGATCAAAGTTATCAAACTCGAACCTCAAAATTGAATTAAAAAATGTTAATTTGTTCAGAATTGTACCATGTTCAAATTTGTAATACTTTATTCTACATATTTAATCCATAATGAGATATTTATCAGAATTATATTGTGAAAATTTTATATCTTAGCAATATAATTTTTCCAACAAAAAAAAGTACTTACACATGTAAATTGTATGCTAATAATCAAGAAAATTTTCTATTGCAAATCCTATTTCATATATTTTGAAAAATACTAATCTGTGTTTTCCTATTATATGTTTCTTTTTATATATGATTTAACAATATATATTCCAAACTTTTAGGATCTTTGTTCTATCATTTTTATTATATTTATAAGAAATACTTATATATATATATATATATATATATATATATATATAAATAAATAGAACTGAAATACAAAAAGTGTCTTATAAATGGCACATGGCATATTCAATGTAATTATATTACTTCTAAATTATTTGATTCAATAGTTATTATACACGTTACCTTTTAAATGCTAAACTCAAATGACTTGAAATATTAATATATTAATTTATTATTAAATACTTTATAATTAATAAAATTGTATTTTATATTTTCAAAACTTGTAACAACTACGCATTTTGTTATAAAGTTCTTATGAAACATCTATATTAAATACATTTATACATGCAATTGTTATACCAAATAGCTAATCTAAATATCTTTAAAATGTACAACAATCTCCACATTTCAGTATCTCATATTGCAATTAAAATTCTATACTTTAATATTACACTATTGCAATAAAGATAGACATAATTACCTGGCATATGGCAGAGAATATGATAGGGAGCGTTACCAGGTGCTATACTAAATTTGGCAATGTTGCCTTTACCTATTTTGTGTACATATCTATCGAAGTTGTTATTTTCATATAAAAGAACATTTCCTCCTTTCAATATTCCATAGAACGTTTCGTCACTCGACCACTGCGGTTCCCTATTTTTTGTTTACATAAATAAAATTATTTCAATAAATGCATCGCACATATATTTAATAAATAATATATCAATTGCAACACAATTAATAGTTTAATTATTATTTATTCTTACTCTAATATAATGTAGAGAATTTTATGATCAGAAAAATTAACTTTAAGGGGATCTTGGAGATTTGTTCGTTTTATCGATTAGATATAATAATTTCTATGTATTATTTTAACAGATTCACAAAAATACTTCTTCAAAATTAAAGCATACGCATTAATACATGTCGGGCGTCCAGAGTTTATATCGAAAACAAAAAAAGTTTCTAATTCATTTTTTTACCATTTTCTTGGCGTCTAAAGCTATCAAGTCGTGATAATACACTTGATATAAAAACTTTAAAATTCATATTTATGAAATTACAGTGACTAACCTAACAGAATATATAAAGAAACAACATCGAGTTTTTAGAATTAGACATCTAATTTTTGAGAAATCTGTACACCAAAAATTTTTACGATGTGTATGCGCGCGATATTGATATGGTAATAAACATAAATACATCACAGTAATCACTACATCAATATCGCACATATACATATGCAAAATCGTGAGTAAAACAGTGACTCCATGGAGTTCAGCTGTTCCTTCAGCATCTCCTTAAACGAGTTAATAAAAAAAGAAGATTAAGATAATCAACGTGTAATACATTACCAATCTCCCGATCTCTTCTGGATGAGATGCTGAACTGGTTCACCTGTTTCAGACTTCCATATGTGAAAATTTTGTGATCCTTGAGGTTCTTCTTTTGTTACTAAAATTATATCAATATTTCTAATTATAAATACAATGAAATTAACACGAGATTTTGCTTATACTCAATATAATTTTGCGCCAATTACCAAAGGATGGTTCCCAAGTCGCGAGGTAATTGCTGTAACTGGAGAATTTAAGAGCACAAATTTTAGGTCTTTGGATTTCCACGATAACCTGCCACGTCTTGCACAGGACGATTTTAACCTTGGATCCATTAGACCACGCAAAGTACTGACCGTCCGGGCTGAAGAGCATGGTCTTGCAATTTTTGCTGTCATCTTTGGGAAATGTTTTGACCGATTCATAGGACGGTGGACCGTACGCTAGATTTATACCATTGGACCCTCTCACTGTAAAAATACAACACTTGTTTTACACGCAATAACGACACAAATTGCATTTAATTAATATATTAGATAATATCTAGTATCCAGGCTAAATGAAATAAGACGCTTGGAATGGGATAAGACAAAAATTGCAGATTTAATTAGTATATTAAATAATATATTTAGTATCCAGGCTAAATGGAATAAGACTCTTGGAATGAGACAAGACAAAAATTGCAGATTTAATTAGTATATTAAGTAATATATCTAGTATCCAGGCTAAGTGAAATAAGACGCTTGGAATGGAACAAGACAAAAATTGCAAATTTAATTAGTATATTAAGTAATATATCTAGTATCCAGGCTAAGTGAAATAAGACGCTTGGAATGGAACAAGACAAAAATTGCAGATTTAATTAGTATATTAGGTAATATATCTAGTATCCAGGCTAAATGGAATAAGACGCTTAAACAACAAAAGGATCTCCGTTTCTAGGAGGGATGTATCAAGGCTGTCAAGGTAAATATGTAAACATATCTCAACATTTCTCTTTTCCTCCAGCGTTATCGCTCTCGCGAACCTCGCGTTAACAATTAATATTTAACCCTCTGCCTGGAATATCGGTCATTATGAGTATTATAACTGCTAAGGTTCAAGTTTTCAGATATATATTTTTCGTTATTTGATTGTTTACTAGAGTGGAAGACTGATGGAACGTAACTTATTCACAATTTTGTTTTTAACGTTTTTGAAACATACAATTTTTTTTTTTTTTTTAATTCAAATTGTATTCTAAATCATCCCATTGCAAATGACCAAAGACCAAAAATTCCGGGTACAGGATTAAGCGCGTACACACATACATACACACACACACGTCACATCAGTTGGAGGTTAGAGTACAGAATCTCGCGGTAAATCCGCTTCACGGTGAGTCCGTGACTCGTCGAACGCATCAGCTGGTCATCGTCGCGAGTCACACTCGAATCGTGCGATGCCACGAGACGCGCGCGAGTGCGCCGAGCACGTTTCGTCACAGGTGCAACGCATGCAGCATGCGGAATGCCATCGGGCATTCGCCTGTACGGCGGCACGCATCATCCTTCGGAAGCGAGTCGCCTGGGACTCGGCGATCGACAGTCTCGCATGTGCGCGCGAATATCTGGCAGAGAAAAAAATGCTTACCAGCGACACAGGGTACGGACGAAGCCATTTTAATATCCACCGTCACCCACCGTCACCTGCCGCCGTCACCATGTGGTCGATGCGGTGCCGCACGACGAGCACGACGATGATCCACGCCGTTCCGTCTGAAGTTGGGCACTATCGACCGTTCCTTCCGGCTACGAGCGAGAGCCGCGCCGCGCAGCGACTGATCCAACTGGATCCAACTTCAGACGTGTAAAAGCGCGGTGTTTACGGCGCCCGAGTGTACCGATTTATATATATTTTTTTCAGGACCGCTGTCCCACTTTCGGATAACCATGTGTGATAATTTTTCTCATACATAAATGCCTATAGAATCGATAGAGTTGGCTCTAGCAGGAATTTATCCTCATCAGATATAGATTACTAACATTATGTAGGGTAACTGTCCTCATTTAGTGTGCCTGTACGTTTTAATGTTCTTTTATATTTAAATAAGTTATAAAAATAAACTGCAGGTACAAATAAATAGACAAAGTGTTTTTTTATTAAGTTAATACTTATATATTAGTGCGCTTTTATATTTAAATAAATCATAAAAATAAACTGATACAAATAAATAGACAAAGTGTTTTTTTATTAAGTTAATACTTATATATTAGTGCGCTTTTATATTTAAATAAATCATAAAAATAAACTGATACAAATAAATAGACAAAGTGTTTTTTTTTTATTAAGTTAATACTTTAACTTAATATAAAAAAAAAACTGTCTATTTATTTGTATCAGTTTATTTTTATGACTTATTTAAATATAAAAGCACACTAATATATAAGTATTAACTTAATAAAAAAACACTGTCTATTTATTTGTACCAGTTTATTTTTATGACTTATTTAAATATAAAAGCACAGATACAAATAAATAGACAAAGTGTTTTTTTTTATTAAGTTAATACTTTAACTTAATATAAAAAAAAACACTGTCTATTTATTTGTACCAGTTTATTTTTATAACTTATTTAAATGTAAAAACACATTAAAACGTACAGGCACACTATAATAGGGACAGTTACCCTACAGCTTATTTAAAAGTGAAACCGCAACCGCGGTCGGAAGTTTACGGCGCCAGGGTGTAAGTGCCTGATGATCAATTAAAAACTCGATCTCGCGCACAATCGATTACGCGAGTCTCTCTCTCTCTCTTTCTCTTTTCGAATCTCCGCGGGATTTCGGAGAGTGGCGCGACTCGATGATGAAAATCGTCGTCACAATTCGCAGGGGCGAACCGGCCGAATCTATATTTGGTGGCGTCTTCGATTCCGCGGGTGTTTCTTCGGCGACGATGCGTCCCGGATTCGGGGGACGGCCTTTCGCAACTCTACCCTCTCTTTAACACCACGAACCCCGCCTTTCTCTGTTTCTGCGTCACCACTTCGGGACTATTCAAGAACGGAGCACGCTCGCGCGACTCGCGATGAGAGCGAGACGAGAGGCGCGCGCCGCGAGAGCTCCAACGCCGTGCTCCTTTCTCCGCTCCGCGCGCGTCTCGAGAAGCGTTTCACCGCGGGCGCGATCAGGTGTCACCGCGCCGATAGGCGAAACCTGCACCGCGGGCGGTTTCGTCTCACACGGAACACCTATGGACGTAGCTGCAGCTGCACGCGCACGCGATCAAAGATCTCTCCTCCGACACCGAGTCGCATAGGGCATGGCAAGTTCATGCTTCAGGTGATTGTTACCTGCTGTTCTTTCTTCTTTTTTTTTCACCCTCAACCCCGCGGAACCTGCAGTCGTGCACTCGCGTCGCGTGCGTCGCGTTCCGCGAACGCCAGCCGTGATTCTCGAACAGAGTCATCGATTAAAAAATATCGCATTTGTTTTGTCCTTTTATTTTATTGCCTCATCGAGGTTATGTTCCCGCCCCTTGAATCATCTTTGAAAACGAGAGACCCTCGCAGTTTCCTCTTTTTCTATCTAATCCGTTGTCAAAAGTTTTTTTACCTTTTATTATCCTTATTAATTGATTTTATATTAATTAACTAATGAGCGAATCGTTCGTGTTGCAAGTCGTGAAAGTGGCATGAAAATATGTAGCGTAATATTTACTTGTCAATCAACAATAACTTGCATTTGATATCGTAAGATGTAATAATTAACTACTTAGATTATATATCTAGTATATTATAATAGATATATAATATAATACTTATATGTTATGTAAATAGATTTATTGTAAAACATTCATACAAAAATTGGTTGAATTCTACTTTTATGTATGATGGGGATGATATCATTTCACCCTTGGTCTTGGTTAACATTCAGTAAATAAAATAAAGATAAAATAATGCGCATGAAACGGAATTCATTATTGACACTAAAATCTGCAGCTACGAATGCTGACCGAATACGGCTTGCATTTATTCTGTTATTATATTTATTTTCAGTGATGTGGACGAATATGGTTTCGAACGACCGCACGACTTCGATTATGAAACATACGAAGATTTTATGTCCGAGTACCTCAAGGTGCTCGCAAAGATGGCCAAAAAGTGGGCGAAAGTTATTGGCGAGGGAAAGTCTTTGCAGCGAAGCATCACGATCAAGAGATATGTTCGTAAAGGCATTCCAGGGGAACATAGAGGATTGGTAATATATATTGCGAAGCTCATTTTATCATATTTTAAATGTTCAATGCAGAACTGACAACAAGAGAATTGAATCCCATCGCAGGTATGGCTCGCTGTAAGCGGTGGAGAAGACATGAGGAATGCGTCGTCAGATCTGTATCAAAAGTTACTGCTAGCCCCTCACAATGCAGAAATCGCTGAGATTATTAAAACCGACCTCCCAAGAACATTTCCAGACAATATATTCTTTAATAACACGGAGAATCAGCAGCATCAATTATATAACGTTTTGTTGGCTTTCGCTCATCAAAACAAAACTGTTGGATATTGCCAGGTAGCGTCTACAGTGCATATTCTTAAATATATATACGAGCAAAACGAATAAAATATAGTAAAATTTCCGTTTATCCGCGCTCTATTTTTACAAATAAATTTGTGCTCAGTTTTAAAATAAATAAACTCATAGCTGAACTTTTCATATCGGTTCGATTAGTATGAGTTTGACATGCTCGACTTCAGTTTTCTCACACCAGCTCTTATTATCAAAACTAATAAATAAGCCACTATTATTCAAACCGTACGGTTATTAGACACTGTCTTGTCCCCGACATTTTCGGATAAACGGAGTTTTATTGTAGTAACAAGATTTTCATAAAAAATTTAACGAATAATAAGTACGATTTTATGAAGAAGCCTTCAAGTAAAAAAATTTATTCTATCTTATTTAAAAAAAAATGCTTTTAATATTTTTTCAGGGCTTAAACTATATAGCGGGTTTGCTTCTGCTTGTAACAAAAAGCGAGGAGACAGCATTTTGGTTGCTAAAAGTATTAATTGATAGAATCCTGCCGGATTATTATACATGCACTATGGATGGCCTACTGACTGATATCGACGTGCTCGCAGAATTAGTAAGGTAAAGCACAGACTTTACTGTAATTTCATTCGTCAAACAATGTTTGTGTACATACACGTTATTCTTACAGGATAAAAATGCCTGATGTGTATCAACATGTAACGAACATAGGACTACCCTGGCCAGTAATTACGACTAAATGGTTTGTGTGTTTGTTTGCTGAAGTTTTACCTATAGAGGTACGTCATAATTATCATGGAATGACTTTCTCCAATGTGTCATTCATTACTTGGCTTGTAATAGCTTCAAATATTTTGGCTATAAAAGGTTGTGAACGTGATTTTCAAATTTACAGACTACTCTGCGTATTTGGGATTGTCTCTTTTACGAGGGTACCAAGATTATCTTCCGTGTCGCGTTGACACTTATAAAAAGGAACAGATCTAATTTATTAGCTTGCCGAGACTTTACAACGCTAGCCGAATGTTTTAAGGAAATTACGAAAGACAGTATTGTTTTGCAGTGTCACGAGTTTATGCAGGTATGTTAGATTTGTGTGTCAGATTTATGTAGATGTGTATACATCGAATAGGGAAGAAAGTTTAGACGTTTATAGAAATATTTTCGCTGTTTTGCAGAGTATTTTTAAAGTACCTGGATCACTGCCTGGGAGCACAATAGCAAAATTACGAGCAAAGATTATGCAACAACGTATAAAACGAAAACAAGATAAGTTAGAACGATAGTGTTAATGACCGATTCTTTTTTTTCACATACACCGAAATATTCTAGTCTGTTTTTATCATTCATTTGCATCTTTTGCAAAATGAATGCATATAAAGCTGTATTATATTGTTACTGCATAATTATTCTATTTGATTGCTGTACATACATATAATGCCTATTCAGAAATGTATAAATAAGATACATTTCATTTATTTTAAGTTTATCTCAGTTTACTGTACATACAATGTAATAAACCAAGTTATAAATATTTTACAGAGAATATTAAAATATAAAATATTATAAGCTATGACGAAAGTTGCACAATTGTGATATTTTTTGAAATTAACGATATGGAAATATTAACATCTGGAAAAATAGTTATCCTTGTGGTATTTCATTTTAATTAAATCCTGAATTTACATGTACATGCGGTTTCTGTTTATGCACAAACAATCCGTCTGGTAAAAATATATTTAAAAACAAAAAATTGTTCTAATATACAACTTCAAAAATAGATTATATTTATCATAGAATAATGTATACGATTAAAATTATAATTATGTACATTGAAATTTCGTTCCTAAATACATTACAGATATATATTACAAGCACGCTACATTTTTAATCATTATTTCTCAAGCAAATCCTTTGCCTCGTTAATTTTTGCGGCGATGTATGGGGAACCACCGCGATCTGGATGATTCACGACCATTACCTTTTTAAATTGTTCCTTTACTTTGATCTTACTAGCCGTGGGCGACACACCCAAGATCAGACTGGCTTCCCGCCTGGTCATCTTTGGTTCGAAACCACCCTTGTAATACTTGTTGTTTGCTAGTGACTACGAATGTTACAAAGAGTCAGCTTTGCTTTTGTATGCAAGCAAGCGGTGCAACTAGGTAGATGAAAAATGCTAAGGACATTTTTACCTGGGAATCTAGCTTCTTCACTGTCTCTGCCATTCTCTGTGATAAATTCGGCATTCTTCTGAACAAATAACGACCCGCAAACCCAACAGCCGCCAGGCCAATACCTGCTGCCACAATCGTGCTCTGGGAAACAATTTCTCGGTTTCATCAAACATTTTATAAACTCGACATTCTAGGTATAATAAAACGTCTTGCCAGAAGCAAAAGTATGTCGTAAAAAGACATATGTCATAAAGCGGCGTCTAAAACGAGACTTAGGACTTGGGATTTAAGAAAATTGACCTATCAATCGATTGTTCTTCTCACGTGAGATAAATAATTGACTATGGGTGGTCAATTTTCTTAAATCTTAAGTCTTCAGTCTCATTGCAGACGACACTTTGAGGGAGACTCAACATCGTCGAACTTAACCTTCTATACTTAACCTCCTATACTTGGTTTATACTTAATATCAATACTGAATGTCATTTTATATAAACTGCATGATTGTTCTCACTGAAGAATTCTCGTCATTTCATAATAATAATATTTATACGCTTATCAATGTCGAAAAGATGACGAAATATCTATTTTTACAAAGCTGCAGCTTTGGCATTGTATTTATTCGTTCGCACTTTTTGACGAGTTTAACACTAACACGAATAATTCGTGTCTTCTCAACGACATGATTTTTGCCACCATTGAGCATTTTTATTTACAAGTTTCTAAGTTTTCTTACCATTTTATTCCGTTTCAAAACAGCAGACGCAATTTTGTATATAATACCGGGAGAAAATAATTTTAGCGTGATCGCAGCTAGCTACAATCGCTCCATCTACGCAGCAGATGCGTCAGCTGTTTCAAACTCCGTTTTATCGTATTGTTCGCGATAACATCGTTATCCTATGTTACCATTCGTACATACCAATACCCCGCATTACACACACGTGTATTGTGGGTATTGTGTAATTATCACATCTGCAGAGTGCAGACTCCTGGATCACATCTCTTATTTATATTTATTCTTTCATATTTTAATTACATTTTTTAATTGCCCTTTGACTGTTTTCACGTTATCCAAGCCAACAGAAAATACAGTTATTACACTAGCCAAATACGTAAGGTGCAGTTATATATACGTAGAGTAAGAATTAACCCACATTTTTAACTGCATTTTTTTACATGAAAAAAATTAATAAGAAAAAACAAGATTTTTTATTTCGGTTGGAGAGAAGAGAAAGAGAGAGAGAGAGAGAGAGAGAGAGAGGAAACAAATGCGGAGAATACAGTCAGGTTACGGTTGTACGTTTTCGGAAATAAAATAATTAATTTTTTTTCATACGCGCGCGGTCACGTATTATATGGGCAACGCAATTAAGTTTTGCGCGTTAAAGATATAATTTAGCCGCGTCGCGCGCTCGATGCCAATCGACTGCTGGTCGCAGGTTTCAGCCTCCGATTGATAATCCGTCAATGCGGAAGGAAGGCTCGGCTCTTTGCAGCCGAGCTTTTCGCATCTCTTATCTCTCCTCCCTCCCGCCCCTCACTCCCAATCTTTCTTTCTCTTCCTCCAACGTCCGACTGTCTATATCTACTTCGTTTTAAACGCAAGAAAGCGTGGCACGACCGCGACAAACAAATCGTACTGCAGGAGGAGGGAGAGGGGAGGGAGGGAAACACGACCGCGTTCCAGTCATCTCCCGATTCCGAATCTCTAAGCGGCGATACATCGCAGCGACGAAGACGCGGCTGCGAGAGACCGCAGCTGGCCACCGCGCCGCGCGGACGTTACATCCGCGTGCGCGCACGTATAACGTAACGAAGCCGCGGCGTGTTACTGAACGTACGCACGCACGCACGCATGCACGATAACGCGCGGAAGTCCTATATGCGCACTTATATAAATATCCAACTGTCGTCGCGCGAGGCTCCTCGCGAAACCCCTCCTCCCTCCCGAATCCCGGACCCAAGTAACACCCGATTGTCACGAGAAGATCAAGATGATGTCATCTTGGCCAAGATTCGACATGAAATTTTTCGTCAAAATTCAGCCAAGTTGACATCATCTTGATCTTCTTGTGACACTTCGTGTGTTACTTGGGGAGACTTTTGAATATACCGGCGCAGCTTGCACGAGCCTGCCTGCCTCCAGCTGAGCCGCGCGTACCACCACGAGATTCCTCCTAAGCGCTACGCGCCGCGCGGCGTGTGTATCCCGTCGCGGCACGTGCATCGATTCGCGCTCGGAGAATTCTCTATTGGAGCCGATGCTTTGTCATGGCTGCGAGCGAGAGAGCCATGGGGAAGCGTCGTTAGACCCGTCTTGCGAGACCGGCCGTCCGTCGTGCCGCATGCACGTGACGCAGTAACCGTTTCGAGATTGAGACGACATAATCATATGATCGCAGCCGATCCTCTCCCGCGATCTCGAGAGTACTTTTTAGTACGATATATAATTATCAATAACGAAATATCGTTCGCTCTCGATTCGACTCGACTCGACTCGCGGCACGGCGGTCGCGCACCGCAGCGTTGATCAACGCGCTAGTCCTGGTTAACTCAATCTCTCTAGCTACCTTCCCCCCTCCTTCCCTTCGGATCCCCTGGCCTGTATATCGCGTGGCGAGACCCGATATAACTTCGGTAGGAGTTGAGATTTCGATGCGACAGACACGAATGCGGGAGTATACTCTATTATAATACGTTTACTCGCGTTCGCGAGATACATTTTTATTGGACAATTGACCTGATTGAAATTATTACATCGATATCAATTAATCTCTGGCCTGCTAGTATATATAGACGTTGCACACGTATACGCGAGACAAATAAAGAGGACGATCTCTAGTCCAGAAAAACACAGAGGCGCGGAATGAAATTTTTCAGATCTACCTCTCGACGACGCAACGACCGTCGTCGAGGCAAAAGGTGTTGCAACAAAGTGATTCGATTCTCTCCTCCGCGCGCGCGCGCGTATGTGTGTGTGTGTCTCTCCTTTCGCAGAGATCCCTCTTCTCTCCAAATAAGACGCACAAATGTGACCTGATAGACCACACTCTCTGTTCCGTCGCACTCGCATGCGCGCCGTCAACGCGTGCCTACCCATATGTAAGTGTATCGCACATTTGCGCCGCGCAAGCAAAACACACACACACAGAGAGCGAAAAGTAGGTTCCGAGTGAAGATAGCGCATAGAACAGGCGCACAGACGAACGGACTGAATATGTATATGTGGTGTTCGTGCGGTATGCGCGCGCGCGCGCACATGTGTGTATGTGTGTGTGCAAATCACGATTGTGCGCGGCGAAGAATGACGACTTTGGGCACTTCATGGCACACTCGAATTGACATAGGAGGCATATAGCGCGCGTTATGCGGCCGTTAACACGTACATTGTTTATATCGGAACGTATATATACATCATGTGGGAGATGCTTTTTTTTTTGCGATACTCCGATACGCCGCGTGTAAATTCACATGATGTTAACGGACGTTAACGACTCCGCGTCAGGTCGGGTACAGGCCGCTATATACCGATAACAGAAATACTCGTGGGACTGATGGGACACCTAGGAAATAATAAGCCTAATTTACACCGTTAATAATTCTTTCGTCCGAGACGCACTCACTCATTTAATCAGACGCGTTATATGCGTTATTACGTAAATTTACACGCGAAACTCGTTCTCCGCCGACACGCGCGCGAGGACGTTAAAGTATATATACCCACGCGGCGTCGCAAATGTGGGAGACTAATTTAAAGAATCGTCGATATAAATTAATCATGTTTTCGCACGCTGAGACTTCTCTTTGTCGAGAGAGACTTTGTACGCTATGATTACAGCCTACCGCTGAATCTGTGTGCGGCGGCCTTTAAGGCCACGCTGTAACGTATACGACTTGACACGCGAGCGAATGAGAGAAAGAGAGAGAGAGAGAGAGGAGAGAGAGAGAGAAAGCGAGCGCACGCCACATAGGTTATAAAATGAAGATATGTGCTACATTTTTCTGAGTGGCACTCAAAACGATCATTTTATCAGTCAAGGCTCTCATAATATATACTATGTCACGAAAATGTTTATGTAATTAAATTAATCACGTGACGCGACAGGGTGTCTTTGTTGCTCCCGTAAGTGTACGCCGCGAGCGTTTCTCCGCACGACGAGCATCTCTCACTCTCTTTTGTTTTTCTCTCTCTTGCGGCGTCGTCGGTGATAGTACGCGCGCGCGCGCGCGCGCGCGCGCGTGCAGAGTGAGAGTGAAGTTTAGTTAAATACCCCCTCGTGTTGTACTCCCTCCCTCTCTCCCACCGCTCTTACTCCCGTCCCTCTTATACTGTTCTCCATCCTTTCCCCTTTCCCCGACACGACACGGAGGAATGGCATCCGCACATTTAGAAACGAAAGAACGAAAACAAACGAAAAAGAAAAAGGAGAGAGAGAGAGAGACAAAAGAAAACAGGCTGTAAGGCCGGGGCATACAGACCCCCTTCCCCCCTCCCTGCCTCCTTCCACATGTAGCGGACTCCCCATATTTATAATCCTCCGTGCGTTCACGTACATTGCACCCGGTGGTGGATTGCGTATCGGCGATATACACGTAAGGTGCATGCTGGTGCGTGCGTGCGTGCGTGAGTGCACGCGTGCACGCGCGCGCGCGCTGCAGGATCTCGCGAATCGTGTAACGGGTGAACGCATAATGCTCGCACGAATCGTTACGCATACGCTAAAATAAATACGAATGTAATGTGCTAACAGCGAGGGGAAGGGGGGGGGGAGGAAGGAGGGAAGAACGAGGAGAAAAGAAAAAGGAGGCTGCGGTGCGATCGTCGCGGGGACCACGACGCATCACTGTTACTTCTCTCTCTCCTGCCGCGCTCTGACGAGGCTCTCTCGCGCGAGATTCGGGCTTTCTTATCTCTTCTTCGAGGATTACTTTTGAGCTTCAACGTTCTTCTTTCTTTCTTCCTCCTCCCTCCCCCCCCCCTTTTCCCACCACGCCTCCGTTATCCCGGCTCCACATCGTGTTATAGCGATATTTGTGTTTGCCTTTAATTAAGCAACGTCGTCGATAACAAATCGATGTCGCGTCGTTCAATTGGAGAAGGTACAATCAGGTTTGTTATGGTTGTTGCGAAAGAGAGAGAGGGGGGGAGGGACCGCGGAGTATCCTTTTGCGCTGCAATTAATTGGCAGCTGTTATTCTCGACAAGTGATTTCATTTTTTTTCTTCCCACAGAGAGACGCGAATCTACACGTCGGTCTATGAAAGATAGCGAGTGCAACGACCTGCCCGACGTGAAATTGCATTTTGTAATGAAGGATGTGTATACACTCGCGCGCCGGCGTATTGCGAAAGTCCGTTTTCCTCCTCGCGATGATTCGATCGCGATCACAATGCGATCGGGTAACGTGACACGTACACGGAGAGTCAACTTGACTGTGTAAGTGCGCGTGCTGCAGGTCATGCGTGCGACGCGCACTTCTGTTTTTAAACGAACGATTTTGCTCGCGAGTGAACATCTTTTTTACCCTCAGTTGCCAATTAACGGCAATCGCAGTATCACCGAGTGGCAATTCGAGCGCGCGAGAGACGACGAAGACGTCTCAATAAGCACACGGATTATTGTTTAGCGGTCTTATGTAATAGCAATACGTAATTTTGTAAACGACACATTTCCGCTTGCTCGCAACTACGGAAGAGTATTCGCTAGAATATTTTTTTACCGTGTCCCCTTCTCTCTCTGTCCCTCTTGGATTTTCTTATTTCGTTTTATGTCATATTATTGTATGTCTGTTATTTTCTCTTCTGCTCTTTATTATTCTTCTTTGCTTATACAAAGAAAAGAGTGTTTTCTTTGTATGTTCTCATGTCCACGACTAGAAATCAGTCCGAAATCTCGAACGGAGAAAGAATTGACCAATCGCATCATTTGACCGAATTTGTTACGGTAGATCAATTCTCTTCTCTCTCTCTTTCTCTCTCTCTTCACTCTACAGTTTTATGTGCTAAGTTTTTCAAGGATAAGGCTCCAGATCTCGGACAGAGAAAGAATTAACCACCTGTATTTGAATATAATTCGGCCAATGAAATGATTGGTCAATTTCTTTCCGTTCGAAATCTGGAGTCTCATTCTTGAAGAATTTAGCATACAAAATTGTACGAAAATGCTATAAATATACGTTACATGTACCACAGGATTTCCCTTGTGTTATATTTTTATATGCGCAATTTTTCGAGAATAAAACCCCTCTGGGACTGATTTCTAGCATCGCGTGGACACAAATTTAAAAGGCTCATTCTAGAACGATAATAAACGCTTTATTTACCTATCTATCTCTCTCGCCTCTTTTCTCCTTTATCTTTCTTTCAGCTGAAGAGTTTAACCCGCGTTGTGTTACACATTATATATAAACCTATTATATAATTATTAACTGTGACACGTTAAATAATATTATTGCGTCTGAATAATATTAATTAAATTATAAAGTTCTTATTTATTTAATTAGTTGTAAATAATATAATTCTATTAAGTAATCTAAAAAATTATCTTTTCGCTCATTGTACTATCCCCAATTGTCCTTGTTATCTCCTCGTTAAATTAATTTCTTCCCATTATAGGAAATGATTGAATATTATCACGATAGTTTTCCAACGCCTGAATATGTATATGTACTCGCGCGTTATTTTAAAATGCAAAAGATTATATATAAATGCAGATTAAAAAAACAGATCTCAATTGTTTACGTTGTCGTACGCGAGGGAATTAGTTTTTTTACGATCATGAATAACGATCGGGGAATCGTCGTCGAATAAAAATACACCTTTCCGCGTTTGTGTGTGTGTGTGTGTGTGTGTGTGTGTGTGTGTGTGTGTGTGTGTGTGTGTGTGTGTGTGTGTGTGTGTGTGTGTGTGTGTGTGTGTGTGTGTGTGTGTGTGTGTGTGTGTGCAAGGACGCGGATGAGGCAATGCGCACTTACACCTTTCTCGAAACCGGTGTGTGGACGATGCGCTTGTTACGCATAACAAGATATTTAAGCAAGCTCACGGATTGAGAATATAAAAACACTCTGTTGCATCCGCTGTAAGATACATCTTTTAATCGCCTTTAATCGAGACGCGCGATTTGCGATTGCTCGTCGCGATGTTGTCAATTAATTAGCTCGGATCTCGATATCGCACAGACGACAGGCAAATCTGTCAAGAGCGCGGATTTTGCAAAATCACTGCAAATTTCGTCGGCAAAACGCCAGCGTGGATATACAAACACAATGTTGTTAACGGAATTATATGACGGCAGCCTGACTGCAGAGACCGACTGCTGAAACTCCGCCGGTTTCGCAACCGAATCGTTTAAACTCGAGATTTATGGCCCTTTAAATAATTATACGAAATTATGAGGATTCCGCTCGGTTTCTGCAGCTGACGATTTGCTGGGTCAGATTACATGTCGACAAGCTCGGCTGGTGGAAGACGAAGCTTCAGCAATATAATGCGCGAACGCGGTTGACGCCGATCCGCCGCGATGCTCGAATCCGCTGGCATATCACGGAGAGAATTTCCTTTTAAAGTTTACTCTGAAAATTTTGTTAATCGTGGGACAGCATATAGTATTTCGACAAATTTTACTGTACAATAAATTTGTTGTAGTATATATTTTAAAAAATAGTAAAAATCATATGAAATTCGTTAAAATACCGCATGTATAGTCCTACAATTAACATGATTTTCAGGGTAGAATATTAAAAAAAATAGTAAAAATTATATCAAATTCGTTAAAGTACCGCATGTAGTCCTACAATTAACATGATTTTCAGGGTAGAATATAAAAAAAAAAGTAAAAATCATATAAAATTCGTTAAAATACCGCATGCAGTCCTACAATTAACATGATTTTCAGGGTAGAATATAAAAAAAAAATAGTAAAAATCATATAAAATTCGTTAAAGTACCGCATGTAGTCCTACAATTAACATGATTTTCAGGGTAGAATATTAAAAAAAATAGTAAAAATCATATAAAATTCGTCAAAATACCGCATGCAGTCCTACAATTAACATGATTTTCAGGGTAGATTTGAAACTAAAATTCTCTCCGTGTACCATTAACATTTTGCCTATATGGTATACTGCGGAATTTCTACTTTCGAGTAGCTTCCATAATGCGCGATTTCTACTTTCATAATGATAGAAATATACGACAGGTAACGTGAGGTCGAGAAGCGTGCGGAGGATCGACGCGGTCACGGGCCTAATACATAAATCGAAAACGACCGACGCAAGAAGCGCCGAAAGGATTCTGCAGTTTCACAGGCCCATTATATAGCAACCAGCGGAAAAAATACAATGGAACAATGAAATGTGATTTATGACCAGTCGCGCGGATGGGGTAATCCGCCGCGCGGAACACACCAGCCACCCTTCTGCGCCACCCGTGATCGTTATGTACGTATATATACGATAAACCAGCTAGTGGTCATTGATAATTACAGAAAGACACGTATTTACGAATTATAACAGTAATTACATTCGTGTATACATACGTATCAAGTTATAACAACACGTCGCGCGATATCAATTATTGCGTTGCGGGTTGTATTTTGCAGCGCACGCAGCGGCATAGAGCGCAGCAGCGCGATCCAGCGGGATCGAAGCAACATGCGCGAGGAGAGGAAGGCGCTGACGCGGATTCGGAAGAACCAACGGAACAACCGCGCGCGCGGCGCCGATGGCGCAAGAGAGGGCCGCGCGTCGCGATAGTCGGGGGGTAGGGACGGTAACGTCAGCATGTCGCCGCGCGCCTGGCTATCGTATGGTAGAATCACGGGCGAATCAAACATGGCGATTCGGTCGCTGTTTACGGTGCGAGCATACGGTTACTAGTGCCGCGTACGGGTGGTGCCAGTACGCGAGTGTGACTCTTCGGCGCCGGTGCGTGATCGTGCCATCGCGCATCAACGGACCCGGGTACGTATCGCGGGTATGGAGCTGCACCGGACGGAAACGGCGACGAGGAAAGCGCCGGGCGACGACGTCGATGATGGAGTACGCGACGCGAAGGGCGTAGAGGCTGGGCCAACGCCTGCGACGTCATCGCCTCCGGTCGACGAGCGGGTGCCGCGATCTGCTGGCGAGAACGCGGAGCGGGACAACGTCGATTGCTCGAACGGACGGAATGTAAGCCTCGGTCGATCAATAAGTGACAATAATAATACGAATGTTTTTAAAATGCCTCCTTCATTTGCCAAGGTACTACTTGAAATTCGATAATTTTACACGAGTTTGTATTCGAAATTCAAATTATTGAAATTAAATTGACTCAATTTTTTAATCATGTTAAATTCAAGGGCTCGTTCTTTGTCACGGCACTGAAGAATTGCACACAACATTTTCTGCCTTGCTTTCGTCAAATTTCAAATATCTATTTTATTTTAAGTGCAACCAATGTACATACACTATAGTTTAGCAAAGAACAGTCCTCAAATTTATTATAGTATATAATATAATTTTATAATTTATTATATTTATATTGTTTTGCATATACATGTATCTTAATATTTAATTTTATTAACGTTTTCATATTGATTTAATAATATTTAATTTAAAATTTTATTTTTTTTATTATATTAGTGTTTAATATCCACAATTGAATGATAATTATGCAGTTAGAAATTTTATGATAGTATGTATGACAATATTGAGTCATATAAGTATAATGCATGCTTATTTATGAAATATTTGTATTATAAAAAATTTATGAATTTTTTTAATTCGCTGCATTATATAGCTAATAATTCAGACATTTTTACATAGATGACTGAGAAAAAATAATTTTGATTGTCGATAATATCGATTCTTCAATTATCTTTAGACACTATTGATAATTGGACACGAAAATTACCCATATGGTCGATGATCCTTTTATTTTTAATTTTACAGGCGTAGAATAAGTCATCAAACTATTAAATAATATAATTATTATTTAATAGTTTGGTGATTTATTCTACGCCTGTAAAACAGACATTTATAAATTTGTAAAATTGCAATTATCACGTAAATATTGTATATTTATTTAAAGGGATTTTAAACTAAAGACCAAACTCCATCGCTGTTTTTAACGACAATTTGTGCATATGTGTACGTCCGATATTGATGTAATAGTGTGTAGAAACGTATTAATGTTTATTACTTCAATATTGTATATGCACACATATGCATAAACAAATTTTGTGTACAGACTTTTTAAATGTTAGATATTCAAATCTAATTCTAAGAATTCTGTTATTTCTTTAAGCAGCGTCTATGACTTAAGATTTAAGAAAATTAAAATCACCAAATCACAATCGATTATTCTTCTCACATGAATAATCGACTATGATTGGTCAATTTTTTAAAATCTCAAGTCCTAAAGTTAAAAAAAAATAACAAGAAATAATCAACTGGCTGTTCAATTTCTTAACGGCTTAAGGCTTGCTACACCTATTGTAGACGAGGACTAAATTAAGTGACATGTAAAAACAAATTATTTTTCATTCAATAAAACAGATGACTTTAAAATCTCCTTAACGATATGCTTTTCTTATGTGCAGCATCCCAAGTCACTTACAAACACTTGCGGAAGATTGGAGAGCGGCAGCGGCAGCGGCGATCAGGATGGCGGTCAGCACGAGGACGGAACGGACATTGCGGCGAAGAAGAGAAAAACTCGGAGAGGCAAGCCCAAGCACAAGAAATTAAAGCCGTACTCGAAGCAGCTGTCTTATCCGCAACAATTGCGGAGCAGGTGCATCGGTAGGATCGCCAAGACCAGCAGGCAACCACCAGCCTTGTACAACACCACGCAATTTCTCATGGCCGATCACAGCGATCTGCCTGATCTCGAGCAGAAGTTATCGGAAGCTGCGTCACTGGAAGTACCTGCTATGTTTCAAAAGCCAACGGCGCCGTCGCGCACTCGCGATTCTAGTTTTAGCGTGGACTCCGACGAGGATTACTTCTACTCGTCCCCGGAGGACGAGGAGGAATTTCTGACGAAGGAATTCTCAACCGCGTACGAGGCCGTTCACGAGGAGCGATTGAGCACGTTGACGAAGATGGAATTGATACAGGAGTACAGGCACTTGGAGGCCAAGATGGACTCGTTAACGAAAAGATTGCGTAATAAGGGCATTCATCAAATGGAGGAAAGGGATTCGGAGAATAAAAACGTGTCCGCCACGGACGCTGAGATAGCGAAGAAATTGAAGCTGTGTCAACAGCGGATCGACGATCTGCTGCAACAGAATGAGCAGCTGAGGCGGGAGAACGAGATGTTACGTACTGAGAAGAGATTACGCGCGAGCAGCTCCGAATCGAGTGTCGACAGTGAAAGCGACAGCGACAGTTCTAGTAATAGCAACCAAAGTGGATGTAGTTGCTCTCTCTCGAGTCCAGTAACGTCTCCTAAGCATACCTATAAATCTAGATTAGATAATAATGTAAGAACAGATAACAAAAGCGATAGCTGCGATACTAGCCAAAGTGGAAGTCCCAGAACATCTATAACGCCCACTAATTTCTCCAACGGTCACATAATTCTGAACGAAACCGGTAGTTTGCCCACGTAGATTTCGTGAAATTGCTGCTTGATATACACCACGTATTGATATTACGTTCGATATTAAACAAAATTTTCATGTAAGTCAGGCAGGCTGCATCCATTCGATATAATATCGATACAACAATTGTAACAGAAGCAGATTTCTTCAGTCGGTTTTGTTGTGATCAAACGACACATTTGATCTTTCTTCTAAGATACTTCGCTAAATCTCGTTAGGCTGTATCGTTCAATATCTCCCTCCCCCCCCTCCCCCCCCCCGTTACTATCTCCTGGTCCAATCTTCTTTCTCCTGAGACTGTATATACGTACAGTCGCGCGGATACATATATGTATGTATAACAATATAAATATAGGATTAATGCTCTATAGGAGAACTACTCGCATCTGTTTGTGCTATTTTGTTATCTGCTTGGCGAAATATTTACCATACCTATCATGTATTTGCTTCTATCTCCTGTTTACTCTAGTATCGTATATAATGGAATTTATGTTTTTCAGCCTGATTTTTTTTCCTTTTTTTTTGTTCTCCCTTTCGCGTACTGCCAATTACAAGAGTTATGTTTGCAAATATAGGTCTACAGACCATCAACTAACGCGGACCTATGTACATACACGCATGGGTGAGAAGCGGATTCTTTTAGACCCATCAGAAGTATTATATGTATTATATATAAAATTAATATGTAATATTGTCAAATGTGATGACCTATATTGTAGGAGGTTAAAAATCTTTGTACAATTGTATAGTTTTAGTCAGTAAGACGAAATGTTAGTTTATGGTCTGAAATTGTAAGATACGCAAAAGTGTTTTTCGCATTTCCGATTTTTAATAAATTTTATGTTTTTGCTCCGACATGTACGTTTTAATTATAAACAGATGATGTTTATAGGATTAGTCTTTTTCTGAAGACTTTGTACTCATACCTATTTTCCCTGATTCCTATTTTTCTTCATATATACAGATTTGTTTGTTACTTTGAAAAACTTGAAATATCTTTTCAACGAAAAGCAATAGAAATCGAATTTTTCAAATTGTAAGAAATTGGAAACCTAGTTTTTCTTTTTTTTATATATTTCCATATGTAATCTAAAAATTTACGTAAAATTTATTAAAATTGAAACATACTATAAAGTTTAAAATCTTTGATTCTGGAAGCTTAGTTTAATTTTTATTATGCTTTTATTTTTGTCTGGTGATACACATGTGCAAAATTATTAACAGTCAATAAATTTTAAGGTGTCAATTATTCGCAATTGATATTACTGTTAATATCGTCAAAACTTATACGTGATAATATTATGTAATAATTATCTCAAGAATTAACAAAGCATCAGGAAAATATAATCTAATAAGAGATATTAACTAAAATTTCAATAATTATTATTCAAGAACTTATACTGTTCTTGAATTCTTTTTTTAAATTCTTGAATTCTTAGATTTTTAGATTCTTTAAATTATATAAAATTTAATTTGTATTTTGAAAATCATAGCAGCACAATCATTAGTCTTATTTAGGTTTATGTCGATTGCCTAATGCTCATTATGTGGCCTGCCGCCTGACATTTCAAAATGATAATGAACTATATATTATGTTGGCGACGTTACGTTATATAGTTTACTGCACTGATATGTAATACATGTGTGTGTATATATATATATATATATATA
>NW_012026916.1:344896-345808 GCF_000956235.1 Wasmannia auropunctata
TAGTAGCCCAAGAAACGGTTGGTATTGCGTCATCAATCGATTACTAAGGGCTGCTTTCCATTTAGTGACATAAGTATCCTTTTAAGGAAACCCTAAACCCGAGATCAAACTTCAAAAATTCACTGTTTTACCGACTATTTGTGTATGTTGCGTGCGATATTGACGTAGTAGTGTGTATTGTTCTCATATTCGACTGTGACTGGTCAATTTCTTACGACTTACGACTTAAGCCCGTATCAGACTAAAGATTGAGATTGAGATTGAATTGGAATTTAACCAATCAGAAGAAAGAAAACCAATCTCAAATTTAGTGAACTTTGTTTTAATTGTCAAATTCCATTCCAATTTCAATCTCAATCTCTAGTCTGATACGAGCTTTACTACTCTCATTGTAGATGGTACTTAGTGTCGGTCCACAATAAGTCCCGAAACACAATAGGTGTTGTAAGCCTTAAGCCGTAAGAAATTGACCAATCGCAGTTGAATTTGAAGAGAATAATGGATTATGATTGGTCAATTTCTTACGACTTAAGGCTTACTACATCTATTGTGTTTCGAGACTAAGGATTTTAAGCCCCAAGCAGTAAAAAATAGACCAATCGTAGTCGAATGTGAGGAGAATAATCGATTGTCAATATTCAGAATTGGTCAATATCTTACGGCTGTAAGGCTTATCCTTATTGTGAACCGACACTAATGTCTATTTCTATGTGGATTAATTTTAATCTCGGTTTAATTCACTGTTTATCTTTTTCTAATTTTTAGAACTGGAAAAAGATATAAAATAAGTTAAACCGAGAATTAAAGTTAATCTACATTGGCAGAAATGAAGTTAAGTCTCGAAACACAATAGATGTTGTAAGCCTTAAGGTCCGTCTACAATGAGAGTAGTAAGTCGTAAGCCGTAAGAAA
>NW_012026916.1:345828-383465 GCF_000956235.1 Wasmannia auropunctata
TAATTGACCAATCACAGTCGATTATTCTTCTCATATTCGAATGTGATTGGTCAATTTTTTACGGCTTACGACTTACTACTCTCATTGTAGATGGACCTTTAAGCCGTAAGAAATGGATCAATCGCAGTTGAATTTAAAGAGAATAATCGATTATGATTAGTTAATTTCCTACGGCTTAAGGCTTACTACATCTATTGTGTTTCGGGACTAATGCAAAAGTCTGTGCTCCCGGCTTTATGTATATACTCTGCGTGCGTTGTAAAGGGACCTAATGTGCCTGAAGTGTGACCAACTTTATGGCGCGATAAATTGAAAAACACAAAGCAGTGGAGCGGAGTAGCGGAGTGCTCCGGGCTCGAGATCCGTGGTTGTGTTGAAAAGTGTTTATCAGCTGCCAGGTAATATATTATGAAAGCGATGTCCCATCATTACGTGGTGACGGCACATAAACCAACGGCTGTCACTGCCTGCGTGACCGGTGAGTGTTTAATTTCACGAATTCGCGGTGGCGAGAGTACGCGCGTCGCGCTGTATAATTGCTTTTGCGCTTTCCCGAAGGTAATTTCACGTCGCCTACGGATTTGAATCTGATATTGGCCAAGAATGTACGTTTGGAGATATACCTCGTGACACCGGAGGGCCTACGGCCCCTGAAGGAGGTCGGGATCTACGGCAAAATAGCCGTCATAAAGTTCTTCAGACCGCCGGTAAGGTTATCTCCACTCTTAACGTCTGTTTCTTCAGAGTTTACACTTGTATGACTGGCAATATTTTCTTCGCTATTCGTTAATAAATCTTAAAGAAAAATATTATTACAGCGTTTAGCGACTTGCTTGAATTAAACTTTTGATATACATATACATATTTTTATTACATATTGTTATAATATGCATGTAAGACGTTGTTAAATGTTATGCTAAGTAGGTATTTCTTTAAGAGAAGCCATTGCTAATGTATTATTGGTCAAGATATTGTAAAATCTGTGAAAACTTATATAAATACTGCATATGCTAAAGCATTATATTGAGGATTATACTGAATATAGATTTAACTGAGATTAAATTGCGCAGCAATATTTACACAATTTTTCTTTTCGACAGCATGAGAAAAAGGACCTTCTGTTTTTGTTAACAACACGTTACAATGCCATGATCTTGGAATGTATTGGCGAAGGGGAGGATATTGAGATTATAACAAAAGCTCACGGGAACGTGGCGGATCGTATCGGGAAGGCTTCCGAGACCGGAATTAAAGCTGTTATTGATCCAAAGGCACGAGTGATCGGTCTTAGATTGTACGATGGCCTCTTCAAAATTATACCCTTGGACAAAGATAATCCGGAATTGAAGGCGTCTTCGATTCGCATGGACGAACAGCAAGTGCAGGATGTTAATTTTCTCCACGGATGCGCCAATCCCACCTTAATTCTCATTCATCAAGACATCAATGGCAGACACGTAAAGACACACGAGATTAACTTGAGAGACAAGGAATTTGCCAAGATACCATGGAGGCAGGATAATGTAGAGCGCGAGGCCATGATGGTCATTCCTGTACCTTCTCCCATTTGTGGCGCGATCATAATAGGACAGGAGAGTATTCTGTATCACGACGGTACCACGTATGTTGCGGTGGTGCCGCCAATTATAAAGCAGAGCACTATCACTTGCTACGCCAAAGTGGATAATCAGGGACTGAGGTACCTACTGGGGGACATGGCTGGTCATTTGTTTATGTTATTTTTGGAGCAGGAAAAGAAGCCCGATGGGACGCAAGTGGTGAAGGACCTGAAGGTCGAGTTGCTGGGCGAAATTAGTATTCCAGAGTGTATAACTTATTTGGACAATGGCGTGATATATGTCGGTAGTCGTCTAGGTGATTCTCAGTTGATCAAATTAATTACAAAGGCGGATGAGAATGGATCCTATTGCGTACCTATGGAGACATTCACCAATTTAGCGCCCATCGTCGATATGGCCGTGGTAGACCTGGAGAGACAGGGCCAAGGGCAGATGGTCACGTGCTCGGGTGCCTTCAAGGAGGGCTCCCTTAGGATTATTAGGAACGGTATAGGCATACAAGAGCACGCGAGTATCGATCTACCGGGGATTAAAGGCATGTGGGCTCTAAAGGTTGGCGGTTCAAATTTCGACAACACGTTGGTACTGTCGTTTGTCGGGCAGACCAGGATCCTGACTTTAAACGGCGAGGAGGTCGAGGAAACGGATATCCCGGGTTTCGTTGCGGACGAGCAAACGTTCCATACGGGCAACGTCACCGACGACCTGTTCATCCAAATAACCTCGACCTCTGTCAGATTGATTTCGTTCGAGAGCAAGATAGTCATCTCCGAGTGGGAGCCGCAAAACAAAAGGACTATCAGCGTGGTAGCCTGTAACGGAATGCAGGTCCTTTGCGCGACGGGAAATGATCTGTTTTACATAGAGATCTCGTGCAATCAGATTGTATCCAAGGGATTCGTTACCCTGCAACACGAAGTGGCGTGTCTGGACATCTCTCCCCTGGACGGCGTCAACGAGGCCAAGATCGTCGCCGTTGGGCTTTGGACGGACATATCCGTTCGTATCTTGACTCTACCCAATCTGGAGGAGATTCAAAAGGAGCTTCTCGGGGGCGAAATTATACCCAGGTCGATTCTAATGACCTGCTTCGAGAGTAACACATACTTGCTTTGTGCGCTAGGTGACGGCAGCATGTATTACTTTATTCTAAATCAACAGAGCGGCTTGCTTACGGACAAAAAGAAGGTCACCTTAGGCACGCAACCCACTGTTCTCAGGACCTTCCGATCGCTCTCCACGACGAATGTGTTCGCGTGCTCGGATAGGCCCACGGTTATCTATTCCTCTAACCACAAGCTTGTATTCAGCAATGTCAATCTCAAAGAGGTGAATCACATGTGCTCGTTGAATGCAGAATCTTATCCCGATAGTCTGGCACTGGCAACCGACAGCACCGTTACCATTGGTACGATCGACGAGATCCAGAAGCTGCACATAAGAACGGTCCCGCTCGGGGAGTCGCCAAGGAGGATCGCTTATCAGGAGAGCTCGCAGACCTTTGGCGTGATCACGATGCGCGTCGACGTACAGGAGAGCAGCGGGGTGAGCATCGTCAGGCATTCCGCGTCCACCCAAGCGGCGTCCACGTCCAGCAGCAGCCACGTCGCCTCGCACAACAAACCCAGCGGGCACACGGCCAGTGAGATCGGCCAGGAGATCGAAGTGCACAATCTTCTGATCATCGATCAGCATACATTCGAGGTTCTACACGCGCACACGCTGATGTCCACCGAATATGCGCTATCGTTGATCTCGACAAGATTGGGCGAGGATCCGACCTCTTACTTCGTGGTCGGGACCGCGTTTATAAATCCCGACGAGACTGAGCCCAAGATGGGCAGGATACTGCTGTATCATTGGAGCGAGGGCAAATTTACGCAGGTCGCGGAAAAGGAGATCAAGGGTTCATGTTATTCCCTAGTCGAATTCAACGGGAAACTTTTGGCTAGTATTAACAGTACCGTGAGATTGTTCGAGTGGACCGCGGAGAAGGAGCTCAGATTGGAGTGTAGCCACTTTAATAATATTATAGCACTTTACTTGAAAACTAAAGGTGACTTTGTCCTGGTGGGAGATCTGATGAGGTCCCTCACGTTGCTTCAATACAAGACTATGGAGGGCAGCTTTGAAGAAATAGCTAGAGATTATAATCCCAATTGGATGACTGCCATTGAGATATTGGACGATGATACTTTTCTGGGCGCTGAAAATTGCTTCAATCTTTTTGTATGTCAAAAAGACAGGTATGTTTTCAATAACGTTTGTATACGTTTTTATCAGATTTGTTTATTTTTTTATCCTATTGAAATATGATTTCCTCGAAATGAGCTTGTCGTCGTCATCTCGTACTTTTTCACGTTTACAAATTTTAATTTTTTAATCCTCTTTTAAAACCTCTATTAAACCGAGACATGTATAAAATCGAGAGGTCAGGATCAAACCTGAGATCCGTCAACTACGAGTCTATTGTTTTTATCGCCGAGTCACGCGTCATTCCTATTAGTACATTTTTTAACAAGGTAATTTTAAATGTCGACATTTTTTGACAGTATTTTTCTTTTTAGCGCTGCAACGTCCGAAGATGAGAGGCAACAGATGCAGGAAGTAGGTCAATTTCATTTAGGTGACATGGTCAACGTTTTCCGACATGGCTCGTTGGTGATGCAGAACTTGGGAGAGTCAAGTACGCCGACCTTGGGCTGCGTATTATTCGGCACCGTAAGCGGCGCGATCGGTCTGGTGACGCAAATACCATTTACGTTTTATGAATTCCTGCGCAACATGGAGAACAGACTGAACAGCGTGATAAAAAGCGTGGGCAAAATAGAGCATAACTTCTGGAGAAGTTTTAATACAGAATTGAAGATTGAGCAGTGCGAGGGATTCATAGACGGCGACCTGATAGAAAGTTTCCTCGACTTGGACCACGACAAAATGGGAGAGGTCGCAATGGGTCTTATGGTAATTTGATCACGCATCCACTTATCCGGAAATAGTCACCAGGGATGATTTTTTACACTCGAGCAGCAAGAAAATCAAGCTCAGTTATAATAGTCTTCTTTGTACTAATCGAAAATCTACCTATTTTTTTTATTTTTTTTTTTAGAAAATATGAGTAAATCTACATATACACGTTATGATCTCACTTAGTAAATCATAATAGAAGAATCAATAATATAAAATATGTAATTAATAACAATGTTTAATTAAGAGTGTAAAAATTTTCTTTGGTGATCGTTTACTCAAAAAAAACTAGACTCTTTCCGAGTATCAGTACAGTCGTGGACATGTCGGTTGCGATATTTTTTTTTTCATAGGTTTTTAGTATATATTCAATATATATAATATATATTTTATAAACAATTAATATTTTGCAAATGCGAACCACGATGGTGTACTATCTTTAGTCTAGAGACAGTACACCAATCGTGGTTCGCATTTGCAAAATATTTGTGCGTTTCGAAATTTATTAAAAAAGAAGTGTCGCAACCCGATATATCCACGACTGTTACATATACACATGAGACTAGAGAATTAATTTTCCTAAATCCCTTAATACACTATTTTGTCCGCAGATCGATGATGGCAGCGGCATGAAGAAGGAAGCGACGGTAGACGATCTTGTAAAAATAGTGGAGGATCTTACAAGGATACATTAAATGTTATATATAAGTAAACAATATTTTAAATTCATGGAATGTATCTGTAAGAATATTAGAAGAGATATACATAAAAAAGAAATTCACACAAGCGGCGATTTAAGCGGGGGGGGGGGGAGGGGAGGCCGCAAATGTTTATACGGTCACCTTTGTTATCACTATAATGCACGAAGAAAGAAACGACATAAATTCTCTCTCACCTTCCGGCTCCTTTCTTCTATCTACAAAATTGTTTCTTTTTTTTTTTTTTTTAGCACTAGGATTGTGTGAAAACTATTTACACGCGTTTGCTGCGCGTTAACGTCTGTTGCAATATATTTTTTTTTATAGAATCAACCGTATGACCGTAGAAGTAATATATACGACAACATTCGTTAAATGAATTATTTTCAAAGAACGATCGAAGATTTGTAGAGTAATACCTTTGTATCTTTGTAAGATCGAGTGTAAATAAAAAAAATGATGCATTTTGAGGTAACGTTCTTTCTCGTCGCGCGACAATCGTCGCGCCTATTTATTAGCCTTGAGCGTGGCCCGCAGCGTTTCCGGATCGAACAGCCAGCTGCGTAAGCTCTCTATCCCCTGGCCCGTCATACCGCTGGTTTCCAGCACGGTGATCTTCTGCTTCACCTCCTTTTGCAGACGCGCGTATTGTAGCATCAATAGAGCCTCGTTTCTCATCTGACGATACGAAACGTCCATCTTGTTTAGGATGAGCGCGATTTTCACGTTCTGTAATCTCGGTTCCACGAGGAAAGAGTACAGCAGCACGCCCGCGGCGCTTATTTGGCAAAGATTACTGGTATCCACCACGTAGATGATTTTATGGATCTGATGAATCAGTGATGAAGAAAAAAACAAAATAAATGCAATACGCGCGCTTCGAATGTATCGTGCGTTTATTAAAATGCGATCTTTTTTTATACAGTACCTTATCAAAATAATGCTTCCATATCGGTGCCATATTACCGCCAATTTCCTTAATCACCATATCGAATTCGCCAGTATCATTTTTCACAGTATATATATTTATTCCGTTGGTAGGCACAGTATGAGTCGCATCGTCGATTTCGTCTCCTTGGAGACTTTTCATTAGGAGAGTTTTACCTGATTTGAATGGTCCGAGGCAAAGACACATTTCTTTTTGTATTTAAAATTTTATTAATTGCTGCGAACTTTATGCGTTTGTGAATCGTCCAGTTGATAGACGTCTGCAGTTCTTTGAGACTTACTCAGCGGACTGATATTGATTTAACAGATTTGCCGCTAGAACGATATATCTCTACCGAGGATCGAATCAAGGCGTATAGTTGCAACTCGTTATAAATTCAACAATTAAAAATGTTTTAATTACGATATTCTATTCAAATTTTCAATTTAATTGGTCAAACACAGTAAAACTTCTCTAATATAATCTTGGAACTCTATCAAATCTATCTATACACATTAATTACATCGTTTTTAAATTTTAGATATTCTTTCTCTATTTTAATCAATATTGCAATCAGACACCTTAATTGAAAATACAATTCTATCATAGCCTATGACTTTAGGAAAATAGCACAATATAAAATAATTTCTATGTGTATGTATGTATGCGTAGTGAGTGAATGAGTATGAATGTGTAAGTTATAAATTAACTATATCTACATTTACAATGTAAATGTATATATACCATATAAACTTTTCTAAATACGAAAAATAAATTAATACTCTTACAACTTTATACTTCTATTGCAAGAGTTTTGCTTAACGCAATTAAAAATTTATCTTTTTTATTTACTTTAAAAGTAAAAAAAAAACTATATTTCTCTACATTGATCCTATTCGAGAACTTTGCACAATAGAGAATTAATGATGTCAAATTATTTTAAGTATTGGCAGTAACTCCCTAATACAAGTACAATTCATCAGCTTTTGTGAACAAATGACACGTACGATTTTTATAACTACATATAGTAAATATTGCATACATAAATATACATACGTTAAGAATTACACATATAATAATAAATATAGTAATTGTGTGTTTATAAGTGAAATGTAAACGTATCAGCCTATCATAAGTTTAGAATTTTATTAAATGTAACATTTCCTCTTATTTGCCACTTTTTTTTACACAAACACATTATTCGTACTTTGATTAATTCCACATGTTCTAAATTAAATTATAAATGGCTTGTTATATTTTGGTACAATTCCTTATTTACATTCGCTAATGTCTATTGCAATAGAATAGAAGTTAAAGGATAGTAAAGTGTATTTGTTTTCATTTGTAAAATACATGACACACAAACATCAAACGTAGCATGTTGTGAATATAAACAAGATCTTTTTAAAGGATATTTCTTAAGGAACAAGCAACAAAATAACAAACCTTTGTGAAATACCAACAAGGAACAAAAGTGTTGCTTAATAAAGAGTTTATAAAAGCCGTTGAATGCCCATGTATTCTCACCTACGTGTATACCTAGTTTCAACTTTTAAACAGCCCATTAAAACGTTGACATGTGCCGACATAAAATTTGTTTTTTAATATGTATATTAAATGTCACACACTTTCGGATGATATTGCAAGTATGAATCTTTTCGTGTGTACAAAGCAGACGCGCGGGCACACCCACACACATACATACACATACATACAATAATTTCACATTATTGCATTAGTTCAGTCTAAAATCTTTACAAATGTACACTTTACATATTATAGATATGTATCGCATCATCTTTTATATAATAATTTTGGCGCCAGTACTTTCTCACTATAAATAGTTTCACATACTGTCATACACAGCACTGCAATTATAAACATTTTATTTATCATTTTTGCGCTTTATCATATATTTATCAAATATATAATATAAATAAAGCATTTTTTTAATCAGAAATGTAATGACAATGCTATTTATAGTGAAAAAGTTAAAAAATATAGTTCTATACTATAAAGTCATAATTTCGGTGTTTCATAAGTTTTTTTGCATTACACATTTATGTAGTATTACTCGATCGCTAAGTTGTTATCCGATCGTTTTCCCAATTAATTATTTTTAAAATAGAGAATTCCTGAGCACATGCTATACATTGTTGTTTAAAGTAAGGCACGCACTTGAGTGGGCATTTGCCACAAATGCAAACGTTTGTCTTTACTTCCCGCTATAATCTGAAAGATAATGAAATTTATCAGTTTATATTATTGGCATTAAAGTTTTATATTTTTTACTTTTACTAAAAACTCAATAAAATTATAAATAAAGAAAATACTTCTTGAGACGTTATAAAAAAAAAAAAAAAAAATGTAATTCAAAGAAAAATAATACAAAAATTTAGGGTAAGTTATTGATAAATTGTTAACAAAATATATAAATTTGCATGTTTTATACATACCTTGTTATTTACAACCTCTACACTTAATAGCATATTCCCTGGCCCACGTATGTTACATACTAATTTGTGAGTCTGCAAAGAGATTTGAATTGAATTGAATATGAATAATGCAAACACATGTTGTAACAAACTGATTATATGACTCAAAATACACAGGGATGCAACACACTCACGTTTATATCAAAAACGTAAATATTGCCGTCGTAACAGCCTGCGAAGAGCAGTTGCTTATGAAGCCGCATACACACAATACCGACACCAGCATCATATTGAATCGCTTGTTCACCCGTCTGCAATTGTATTTTAAGAATAATGATATATACAATTTAATTATTGTTTAAAAGAATTCAGAAAAACTATATTTTGTCACTTGCCGTGAAATCGAAAACGTTTATGGACGTGCTGCTTGTACCACAATAGATCAAATTATCATGGCGCAGTAAACTGTAGACGGTATGACTCTTCTGGCCGCTGATCGTACGGAGGAACAAACCAGTCAGAGCGTCCCGTATACTTATCGGTTGGTTTCGAGATGCTATAATGAGAATTCTTCGTGGGCCTTCGTTCGTCGCTTTAAGCGCAAGTACAGACTTCTCCGAGAATGGAATACTTTCTTCTTTAATAGCACCAGCCTGTAAATAAATTTATACTCGTATGTATAAAATAATATTTAATATATAAATATAAGCTGACATTTTTTCTCATATACTACATAATAAAACTATTTCTCTTTTTCTCTTTTAATATACATGTATATACATATTACTTTTCATATATAAATAAAATTATCTCTTTCTTTTTCTTAACACAAATTTCTGTAGGTATCCATATTTACGAATATATAAATCATGTAGCTTGAAAAAAAAAAGATTTACCTCGATATGAAAACGCGAAACATGTCCAGATTTAGTTCCAATAAAAATCATTCCCCATGCTTGATCCATACACTGTATCGGACTTTTTATTTGCGCCGGGTTTCCTATCAACGCACCAGTCTGCATAACAGTTTTTTTGAATTAGTTTTTTCAATAAAATTATTCAGTATCTAAACTACTTAGAGATTATAAAAAGTCTTACCATTATATCATAACAACGCAAAGTGCCATCTAAGGAACCAGAATACACAAGATTTTTGTCAACTCCTGCGACAACAGCCGGCTTACAGATATACAAACACGTAACCGCGGATTTATGACCTTTATAAATATTCAATATCCCATTGGACTTCTGACTATATCTGTATATTTTGCTGTCTTCGCTTGCTGCCAGGAAAGAATTCTCAAAAATCTGAAAGAGAGAAAAAAAAAGGATGTAAATTATATTTAACTCTTAAACAGTACAAATAATCAAATTGATCTCTTATCGAGTCTTTTTACCTTGATGTCTAAAATAGGGCCTTTATGGACTGTGTACTGCATTCTCGATTCATCCTGGTCGATTTCCACTGCATGCGAAACAGATTCCTGAACGAGATCCTTGTCATTGCTTTCCTTAATTAGCTTCTCCTGCAAGATTTCGATCTCGAGTCGAAATCTTTCCTTGTCGCAGGACTGGTCCGAGGCACAGAAATCTTTATCCGTAGCTGCGGTGGGAATCATTGCCGCATCTTGATCGCATGTACGCTGCACACACGACGAGTCGCTCGACGGGTGGGGATTATCGGCGGCGATTATTCCAAATCTGTCCAGAGTTTTGGGATCGATGTACTTGAGTAGAGCGGGTTTACAGTCGGTCAATCTCACTTTGCAGTTTTTTATTTGCCATTCCGTGCGCTCTTGCTTCCTCTTTCTCGTGGCCCTGTTCCTCGGCACGACTGCGGATTCCGTGATCGTTTCGAGATGCTTGGCCGAATCTTCGCTCCTCGTTTCGGATTCAGCACCAGCTTTCCGGCTGCTCGCCGGATTTGGCACTTTCTGCGAGACGCGATTTCTCCTCGGGACGTTGTTTGCGACAGGTCTCTCGTCGCGACTCTTTGTCGAGGGGGATTTGCTTCTGCTCCGCGTTGTTAAATCTTTCTCGAGAGGAGTACACGGTTCTCGTTGTTCGCTGTTGCTCGAATTACCATCGACTTCATTTGTCCTGCCGGGCTTGATATTCTCATTGGAGTTTCTCGTGCTTCTCCGAACCGGCGCCAAGCTGTTTGCGTGCTTGCGACGAAGCTTCCTGCTCGGTTCACCGCTTCCCTTTGCTTTGTTGAAAGCCGAGAAGGCGGACGTCGACGTGCGTTCCAGACTGAACTTTTGCTCAACGGACACGTTGGATTCCTCTGATCTTTCGCTCATTAGATCAGCTGGCACGCTGGAATTGCTGTTGCTCTGTTCATTATGATCCAGAATTCTCTCAAATTCGTGCGACTTGTTGTCGGGATTATTTTTCTCTTCCTCTCTGGCGGCTGCCGCATTCTCCGCGCTTTGGCAATCTTGTTTCGAAGCAATAATCACGTCATTCGAGAGCTGCTCGGATTCGACATCCGACTTTTTACTCTGCTTCGTATCGGTCTTCTCTACCGTGGAATTCGAGACACTTGATTCACGCTCCGTATGTATTATTACTGCTTTACCGTTGGAAGAAACGCTATCACCCGACTCCTCGTTCTCCGTGGAGTATCCGGACTTGGCGGTGCGGACCGATTGCGGCGCGGATGGTGCATTGGTGCTCGCGCTGTCGACCGTCTCCTCTCTCTCGTTCGCGTCCACCGTGGGTTTGTCCTTCGTTTCGTCTTTCCCCTCCTCGTCCTTCTTGTCCTCCACCACGACGTTCTCGTCCTTGACTTGCGAGGTACTCTGCGACGAACTCTTGTCCTTCTCCTCCACTTTCTCAGAGTCGGCCGAGAATACATTTGTTGTGGAATCGACCAGGCCGGTACCTACCGCGACAGCACCGTCCTCCTCCGGCTCTTTCAATTTCTGCAACAGTCCCAGGCTGAAATCATCTTTTATCAAAGTCTTGGGCACGGATACTTTAATGTCGAAATTGCGCGACGTAACACTACTGCAATCCTTCGAACGATCGCGCTCGCAGAAGTCCGTTTCCATTAGGGTCTCCTCGGGGGTGATGCTGCTGTCAGGCTCTACGTTACGTTCCTCGTAGAAAGGAACCTTGTCCTGGCTGACGGCCTTAAAAACGTGATTCGATCCATCGGTGCCTGGCACGTCGTTGCTGTCCTGCTCAACCGGCGCGACCTCCTCTTCCACGGTCTCTTCCGGTCGACAAGGCCAGTCCGAGTTGGCGTTCGCTTCAGCGTCAACGTAAAATTGATGCTTCTCGGGCTGCGGCACAGGCGAGGCGTTGGACGACGTCGCCGGGACATCGTCGGTAGCTCGTACCTCTGATTCGTAAGGATTGTCGTCCACTCTGTTCTCCACCACGGCGTTTATCACGTCGTCGATGTTCTTCAGGACGTTCGGATCAACGACGAGATCCGTGTCTTCCTTCCTCTGGCTGCTGAGCGTGTCAAGCAGATCTCGCTTTTGCCGCAGCTTCTTGATGTACAGCTTCGACAGGGGCAGCTCCTCCTCCTCTATCGTCAGATTGTTAACCGTCTTCAGGAAGTTGTCCAGCTGCTGCTGCTTCTTCTTGCGCACGATCGCTTTCTTTCGCGACTTGGCCAGCTCCTTCTTGAGCGTCTCGTCCAGCAACACGAGACCCGTCGCTCTCCTGCCCTCCGCGTGCATCTCCGCAGCGACGGTGTTTTGCACCACGTCGGACTGCCACGTGCTGTCGTCGGAATATATAGACGAAGGATTCGGCGTGTCGCGCACTGGCCTGCTCGACGGCCGATGATAATTCGGCCTCGTCACTTCGCTCGGCGGTAGAATGTCATTTTCCTTAACAGCATCAAAATGTTCGACACGCTCGGTCTCGCCCTCGGCTGCAATGTCCTGCCGCTCTCCTCCCTCGTCCGCACTTTTATCCGCGGCGCTTTTATCCGGACAGACCGTCGCGGGTCTCGAATCGATGTCACAACAAGCTGACCTCCCCGTAGCTTCCTCCTCTCGCGCTTCGTCCGTCGTCACGGCGTTCGATTCGGGTTTCTGAACGATCTCTTCAGACGCGATCACGGCAGACAAATCATTCTCTACTCTTTTACTTACGGAAGTCGAGGTCTGCTGTTCCGTCGTCTCATCAGGGTCCTCCTCCTCCTCCTCCTCTTTCTCGGCTTCCTCCCGTCTGAACGTCTGTTCCAGTCGCGGCTTCTTCTTCCACTTGATCACCGGCATTTTTGTCCTCTGCGTGTAACCCTCGTTATCCTCCGGGGACGTTCTCTTTCTCTCCTTAATCGGCGACGGCTTCGACGAGGGCGCACGTTTGACACGGTTCACTTCACTGATGTTCTGCAACGTCAACGTTGACGGCTGTGTTTCGAACTGATTGAGATCACGATCGTCTTCTCTCGTCATTGGCACGTCGCTGGAAATCGTCGTGTAATTTTCAATCGACGGGACATTGCCACGTAATAATTCGTGCAGCTTCAGCTTCTCCGTCGCGAGCTTGTGCATCTCGAGATCAATTTCCAGCATTCTAGCCAGGATGGCCTCTCTCGTGGCCATTTCGGCGACCTTCCCGGATCGCCTCAGCCTCTTCAGCCTCTTCACCAGGCTGCCCTCCCTCGGCGAGTCCTTGGGCTGACGTTTCAGCCGCCGTTTGTCAGCTTTCAACTTGTGCAAAATCGTGCCGTTGTACTTCCTCTGTCCGTCGTGAACTCTCTCCCTCATTCGCTCCGGGGAATTTCCCCGACCCCGTTTTTCCAACAGCCTGTCCAATTCCTTCATTTTTCGCAACTCCACGACCGGCGTGCGTTGCACGCCGGTACGTAGAAGTTTCTCGAAGTTTTGCGCAGGCGCCGTGGGCGATCCCTCCGCGCGGTCAGCAGCAGCACCAATGGCTTTGCGAGCCGCCTCGGAACACGTGCCGTTCCGCGTCGTCGACACTCTGTTTACATTTTTTTCGAAATCCCGCGCGGCGGCCGTGTTGTCGTGAGCCTCGAGCGGGCGCGTTTTTTTGTTATTGTTTTGCTGCTGCGCGTTCACGCGCCAGGCCGCCGATGCTTGGTAATTCGGGTCCGCCGCCTCGTTCTGCCGCAGCGCTTTGTCCGATGTTCCAGCAAGCGCCACTTCCTTGGTTGCCGTCGGCACGTCACTCGGGGACTTCAGAAAGAGACTCGTCGTCGCGGCCTCCTTCAGGGCGGCCTTCGTCGGGACGTTCAGCGTCCTCGGCGTGTCGGCGGCGGCCGACGGAGTCCGTCCGTCCAGCGACGTTCCCGCGAGCAGCAGATCGTTGTCCGCCGACGAGACGTTCAGGTCGAACTTGCACTCCTCCACCGGCCTCGCCGCCGGCATCTCGTCGCTCAGCAAATCCGCGCAGGGCACGACCATCATCGTCGCCGTCGTCTCCGGCGGCGTGACCGCGGGCGTGATGTCGTACCGCGGGCTTTGCCGGTCGACGGAGAAATGATGCCCCCCGCACTCGTCGTCCTCCTCCTCCTCCTCTTTGTTGTCGAACGCGGAGGTGCCCCGCAGGCGATCGTCCAAGTAAAATATGTCGTCCAGATGATGCTCGTCGGAATCGAAGCCCGGCAGCTTGTCGCACGGCGCCTTCTCCTCCCCCGTGCCCGACGTGGCCGACATCTCCAGATACATGTGGCCGTCGAGATGCTCCGCGATTCCCTGGCTGCCGTCCGGCGCCAGCCTCAACGCGTCGTCCGAGATCGTCGCCTCCAGCGCGTCCGACAGGCTCGGATCGGTCGCGGTCTTGAGCTTGCTCGTCAGATCCCTCGAGCGCGCCTCGCCCGGGATAATCTCCTCCTCGCCAATGAACATGGCCTCCTTCATCGCTAATCCGGCGCACGACGACGCGTATCCCTCCTTGTTTATCCGCAACGTCTGCCTCTCCGTCTCGCTACCGTCCGCGATGTTTATATCGTTCGCCTCGTCGTGTAACATGGTCGTGGCTATCTCTACGCCCGAGGATTTTCTTACGTGCCCTTCTCCACTTTCGTCTGCCGCCGTCAAATCGCGGGATTTATCGCTCCTCTCGCTCGCCGCGCATTCCTTATCTGAAGCAAGCAAAGTGTCAAAAGCGATATTAAAATTCTCATTGACGACGGCCGCGTCGTCGTTGGCGTAATCGGTACCGGGTTCCTGCAGCGTCTCGTAATCCTCCCGTAATCGCCCCTCGACGATCGTCGACTTCACGCCCTCGCGGCGGTCGGTGGCGCGCGTTACGTAATTCACGTCGAGTGACAATTTCGGCTGCTCAAAGTCCACCATGGTCTCCTGAAGGAAGCCCTTGAACGGACTGCCGACGCTGTCGCTGGGCGAGATATCGCTGTTCTCGGTACCTCGCTGCTCCCCCCGCGGGTCCTCGCACGAAACCGACGACTGCAGCCCAGCGGTTTTCCTAGCCGGAGATCCCTCGCTCGCATCGTCCGCGGCATCTAATCTCACATTGCTCTCGTTAGGATTATTAATTTCGATATTGCTACTCAATAACACCTGATTTTCCTTACTTCGCCCGTCGACGCTGTCCGCGCGAGAGGACGTTGCGTCCAATTCGGGAATACTGCTTACGTCACGATTAATTGCGCTCACCGATAAATCTCGACCGTTTGATTTTCTAATTTGACCCTGATCCGCGTAATTCAACGAGGGCTCCGTCCCTCTCGCCGCGGCGGACGGTTGCGTCTCGGTCTTCGACGCGGGGAAATCCTTGTTTATCCTTTCGACATTTTCATTTTCAGAATCTTTCGAAGCAGCTACGGAAGCTGCCTGTACGGCGAGTTCAGAAGAAGCGCTCTGACCTTTCTTATCTGCAACCTCGACTCTTCTCGCTGTGCCCTTTGCGCATTTTGCGCCACGAGTCCCTTCATTTCGCGTCTTGGAAGAACGTTCGGGCGCATCGATATTACCCGCAGCCTTTTCAGCGTTTCCCCGGCCGCAAATTTCCAAGTTTGCGGAACGTTCCTTCGCCTTAACAGTATCATGCGGTAACTCATCATTATCAGCGTTTCCGGCGGGAATTGTCGGTTCCGCTTTGCCATTCGCCTTACTTTCGCGAGAGCTTATCAATTGTACTCGTTCTATTTTCGTTTTCTCCGCGTCGTTGACGTTGTTCGCCTTCTTTCCTTGAACCGGCGTCTCTTCCGTGGGGAAGTATACCTTTGTCGAGACTAGATTAACGGACGACTTGGACGTCGCCGTGGATTTCTTCTTCGCCTTTTGCACCTTCGTCATTTCCTTTTTCAGCTTCAACTCTTTACCGCCTTCCGATCGAATGTTCTTAAATCGCTTAGCGTCAGACGGAGCGTCGCTTTGTAATTTCTTACTCGCCGCACCCTGATTATTGACTTCCGCGCGTTTCTTGGATTTTGGCGCCGCAATTTTTTTAGACGCTGCTACAACAACGTTGGACAATACACTGATGCTGTTAGCGGCGAGCGATACTTTATCTCTCGATTTATCTTGATTAATATTTTTAACGGCGCTATCGCTGCCGATGCGATTTGAATTTTCCTCGGGACGCCTCGACGCCAATTCCGCGACCGCGGATCCCCTCGTCTCCCGCTTTTCCTTCTGCCGAGCATTCCTCTCCGACGTTGCCTGCGCGATGTCGCTCCTACTACTCGTCACGCATGAATTCGCGGCTAATTTTGCTAATCGCGGATCCTGAATGGAGCCGGTGTAAGTGGGTATCAACGTAGTGGATTTGCTCGCTACGGGAATCTCTGGCTCTGTGCTTTTCGGCGCGAGTGAATTTTGCGCCGACGTCTGTCTGGCGGGATTCTCCGCGGGATTCCGCTTCGATTCCGACTTCTCATTCATGCGACGTCGTGACATAGTGCGCTCGTAGTACGTCTTTATGTCAATCTTTTTGCTGGCTCCCGGCTTCTGCGCCACGGCACTCGCAGGCGTGACATTTGACGCCGGCGATGCTGACGTGGCGGTCATCTTCGCTGACGCTCTTGACGTATCATTATTACTAGTGGCTGAGATTTCATTATTACCGTCTTGCACTTTGGCAGACGATTCGGCAAAAGTGCACGCTGTCGCATCCGATTGTTGCAATGTTGCATTGTTATTATCAGTTTCGCTGCACGACACGTGCACGGTGTTATTGTTTTGATTCGTAAAACTGTCGATCGCCGAAGACGGATGAGCCTTGTCCTGGCCGCAGCTCCCGACGTCGTCGGCCGTTTGGCAGGGCTTATCTAAATCCTCCGCGAAGCTCGCCGGATTAAGCGTTAAACTCCAATTCTCCGGTATGTAGGTGAATACATTCAGAGGGACTCTGTTGTCGTTCATATCGGACGTTTCCGGCATCTGCTTCAGCTGCGCCTTTGTCTTCAGCTGCGTCGGGGAAACTGTCGGCAGTCTGTCTTCGGCATGCGGCTGCGCGGCGGCATTGACAGCCGCAATCGGGATCTCCTGCGCCAAAGGAGATTCCAGCCTGGTCTGCGATGCGGCGAGCAGATACGCCGTCTCATTTTCCATAAAACTCGAAGCGTTCGCAAACTCTGCGTCTGCGGAATTCTCCTCCTGGCTGATGTCCACCTCCTCTTTGACAATCACCTCCTGCGCGACCTGATTTTCCAGGATTTCCTTCTTAATTTCATTCTCCGTCAGCAATCTATCGGTCACTTCGTTATCGTTATCCTTCTCCGAGGAGGAATCGGAGGATCTCGTCGCTTTCTTACTTTGCTTCCTCCTTTTCTTGTGTGCTCTTTTCGGCCTTTTCTTCAAGTTTTTACGATTTTTCAACGATCTTCTCGATTTACGCTCTCGCTCGATCTCGGCATTCACCTCATCTCTTATCGCTTCATTCAACGTCATTTTCTTCGCCACCTTCTCATTCTCCTTTATCACTCTTAGTAACTTTATGACATCACTGCTATTGCTGCTGCTACTGCTAGTGCTGCTGCTAGTGCTGCTGCTGCTGCTGCTGCTGCTACTACTATTACTTTCGTTGTTGACAACGGATTCTAGATGTTCTGTCTGATAGATGGTACTATGTCTTCTATCGTCGCTGTGTCGTCTAGACTTTTTATGCTTATCCTTTTCCAAGGATCTGTGCCTCGTATTTGGCGGATGCCTCGAAGATTCGGACGAATGGCGACGTCGCGGGCAAATTTTTCTACCGCGTCCTCTTTTATTATTAACAGCGCCAATCCTTTTTGTACTAATAACAGAGGGTGCCGAATTTGTTTGCGAGTTCACTTGCGAATTCGCTTGCATTCCGTATCTCGCCTCCCATTCTTCTTTGGTAAGATTTCTGTACGCGTATGGATCCTCCCGTTCCTTCCTCGTCCATCTATCTATATAGTTCTCGTCCCAGTACGAACTTGTCTCCAGGCCGCGTGCTCCGTCATCTTCCAAGAGTGCCTCTTGCTCCATGCTCCTCGTAATCGCGCCGATGTCAAATTTCTTTGCATTTTGATGTCCCATACTGCTACGCTTACGCTCTTTTACTGCCGCCGGGGTTTGAATTTTCTTCGTTACTTCTGAAAATATATTATCCAAATCATGTTGCAGAGTCGACAAGCTGTTAATATTAGAAACATTAGCTACAATAGTGTTAGAGGTATCATCTTTCGAATTAAGATCATTACTTTTAATGTTATATGCCTGTACATGCTTATTACATCCCGCTCTTGTCATACGGCCTTTGTTTCTTACACATTCCTGACTAATATCATTCAACATTGTCAGTTTATCTGCGCATTCTGTAGTTATGGGACTGAACATACGATTGGCATCTTCCAAGTAACCGTATTGGCTGCTCGAAGCTGCTGCGGACTCGGCGTGAATATCCGGCTGCACGTCCAACTGTAAGACTTCATTCAAATGATGAATGAACTCCGTAGGCAAATCGGTGACGGACACAACAGCGTCGGTGTCCAACATCGCATTCAGCTGCTTCATAAATTCCTGCTGATCGTACAGCTTCATCTTTTCGTCCTGCGCGTGTCTCATCTCCAAGGACAGCGCAGGCTTCTTCTCCTTAACTAGACGCTTCATTATAATATCAAACTTCCGAAGACTAGTATTGTTCACCATGTTGCAGATATCGTTTCTACTCATCTTCAAGAATCGGCTGATGATTCTATTCTTCCACTCCACGTTACAATTCTCGCTCTTATCTACTCCACGATTCCTCGAATTTTGCACGTTGACCTTCGAATAAAGCGAAACGTGAGAATGTTGAGATTTCTCCATATGGATATCCTTTTGCGACTTTTTGTGAGGCAACGTAGTAGCCTGGTTTGTAGTCGACTCGAATAATATTGTTCTTTCAGGGTGATTTTCATGTCTCCTTAAATTCTTTTCCTCCTCTTTACTGTACCTTAACGTACTTTCAAAATTCTTCTTCTTAGTTATCGAAGGTACTGCATGAGACTGTTCCGATTCCATAGATTGTTTCTTTTCTGGCTCTATAAATTGTGTCATGCCATTTTTTTTCTCGTCATTTTCTTTCCACGCTGTCTTAGTTTTTACCGTACTCACTACTTTTGTTTTATTATTCAAGTTAAATACTACTTTAGGTCGCTCTTGCTCGCTGAACAAGATGTCCTTGGAGCTCACATTTGCATCTTGTGTCGTATCTTCGGATGACGGATGGTCCGCTTTACCTTGTTCCTCAGGTACTATTTTTCTCTTGCTACACGTGTCATCTCCTTTTATCCTTTTCAGCTTACCAGTTTTAACTTTTGGCTTTCCCGGAGGCAGGGCTATGAATTCTACGCCGCCGCTAACAGGATTAGTTGAGGTACCGCTTTTCGAAAGAGTTTTGGAACTTGATTGGGACTTCTTGTCCGTCTTCCCTGCTATATTTGTCATTTCTTTTGCAAATTTCATAGCCTCCTGCATGTCATCCAAACCGTCGTCTTTGTTCGCGCTGCAATGCAAATCAGAGGGCGAAGACACGCAAGCGTTACGAGACGGCGCATGCATTTGAGCAGGCAACGTTGACGGAACGTGTGTACTGATGTCAGAGTGACCGCTCGGCAACATAGGAAATATGGCGGGAAAACTTACCGAATCGATATGAGGCGGCAGAAAGACATTACCTTGGCTGGGTATTTCTAATGGCAATTGCTGGGGCATAAATCCTCCGTGCGCACTCAAGCCCGTATGAACCTCTATATTATTATAGGCGGCAGGTATCGGATTTTGAGCGTTACTCCATGCAGGATTTGCGTCCTCGTGGAGCATCTTCGATCCGAGTAAACACTTGACATTTGGCGGTGGTTCTGTAGGATCGAATAACGGCGGCAAATCAGGTATCGAATACGGTGGCAGAATACATGGCTGATCTTGCTTCAGCAGTATCGGTGGTGGGGTACTGGGATCAAAATCAATGGGCAACTCCTGCTCGCTGGGCGGTGACAACCTCGGTGGACCGCTATGCAAGGAATTGTCCATCATTCTTGGCAACTGATTACCTAACGCAACATTATTTACTGCTGTGTCAATTACTGCCGGTTGCGCTAACGTGCAATTGTTACTATTTGAATTTTCTGCATGAACATTGAAATCTAAGACACTTTCGTGAACGTCTAAATTCGTGAAAACCTCATTTCCTGGCGACATATTCTTCTGCAAAACATCCTGATCCGCTAAATCGGAACTAATTGGAAATGATGTAGCTTGTAAATTCAGCGTTTCGGACTCATTCTCTTCTCTCGCAGCATCCGTGGAGTACACTTCGATTCCTCGTGAAGCATCCTGCTGCTGATCATTTTGATCTTCCGAAATACTAGCCAAAGGTGTATCGTACTGATACTGGACGTCCGAGTCTAACTTATCCTCAATATTTTCATCTCCGTGTAAATGTGATTGTTCCAGATCAGGAGGATCGTCCGCTGACTCGCGAAACTCCTCCCAATTGTTCACTGCCACACATTCATTACCATCCGGTGTATCCTCTAGATTTGTCACTTGATCGCTAGGTATCGCTAGATGGGCTCCATCTTCATTTTCATCTAATACTACATCGCTATTTGCATTACTCGATACGTAAAATACACTTGCAGGGTATTGCGTGTTATCGGAATTTATTTTTCCAATATCCTTAAGATCATTGTACGTCAGACTGAGCTCAGATGATTTGTATCCGACCACAGGGATACGTCTCTCCTCCTCCGTATTACTCTCAACAGCGATGGACGGCGGGTCCTCGCTCCAAATATCTATCATCTCGTCGCTACTGAAAGAGGAGAGCTTCTGCTTCAGACGATCCGCCGTCTCGGTTATCTTCTGCTGCCGCTCCTCCTCGGAGCCGAGCAGCGGAAGCTGCGGCGCGGCTTCACTCTGATTGATCTCCGTCTGGAAGCTGTAAAACGGCGGCAACGCAGTGGCGGCGGCGAAGTCCTCCTCGCAATCCGGAGGTACGGGCAGTCTGTTGGGCGCGGGGAATCGAACGTCGTAATTGCAGAATCTCTTCCGTCTGCCGTCCGGCCGGAACTGCGGGGTGCCACGCAGCGGGTGGGGCTGGAAAAACATGTTGTTCGGCTGCCAGGGCACGCCGAACGGCGGTCCCCGCGGCGGGCCCGCATGTCGGAAGGGCGGGCGCGGAAACCGGGGCCTGCCGAAGCGACGCGCGGCGCGCGTCCCCCGCGGTCCGTAGCCGCTCCCACGGTTGCCGAAGTTGCTGTAACTCATTCCACCCTCTTACTATCTAATCGCAGACTCGAATGTCACAGTGAGTTCGCGCGAATATTAAGCTATGAGCACCGCACAATCTTTGGTATAAACTCAACATGCTGCTGCAGCAGCAGCAGCAGCGCGCATCTCTTCATCGGGACGCACGCTTATTGCACTGACTCCAACTCCTGTAGATCTCTCAGCTCCACGCGCGACCTCGTGTCTCTCAGCGTGGCGCCAAGTTCGGGACGCCAAGAATCATCGTCGCCACAACGTGTCCCTCCCCCCCCCAGCTGGCGCGCGCGCGCGCGCTCGTCCCGGACGACGTAGATGGTCCGACCGACACACAGTCCACCTAACCTCTCAACGCCTGCCGAAGACCTGCTTACACCGGCGTGGCTGCAAAGAAAAAAAAAGACACAATTAGACCGACGGGGAACACCGTCGTGGCCGTGACAACGCCCGCCGACGCGTTTCGCCTGTTACGTGACGTGCAAAGCAAACCCGCGGGAGGACTCACGCGTTCGCGTCAAACGATCAGATGTTTCGCGCTCCTCCACCGCTGTGACTGTAATGTGTTGCTTCTCGGATACCTACTCCTCTCCTTCCCACTCTCTCTCTCTCGCTCCCTTGCGCCGCGCGAGCTCGCCCACGACGGTGTTATTTCCGTCGCGTGGCGACGTCCGCGGCGGGCGGGATCCACGCGACTCGACGAACGCGCCTTCCTCGACGGGCGCTTGCGGATGAGCTCGGTGGTCGTCTCGCTCCTCGCTGCGTTGTTTACACGGACGACACCCCCGCCGCGCGGTTCACGCACCGATCGCCCACACGGAACGCACCACCGAAAGTCCGACACGCAGCGAGAGGAGAGACTGCGAGAGACAACCGTCGTGTCCCCGTCGTCGTTGGACTCGTTGGACAACGTCGTAGTCGTACTGCGCGTACACACATGCGCGTGCCGCGTGTTGCTGTTGCGCGCCGCGATGCCGATATCGTACGTGTGGTGGTCAACTGCTCTGGCCCGATAGGCTCGCCATGCGACTTGCATTACGCATGCATGCATCGATGCATGGCACGCAGCAGGCAGGAGAGGAGGCGGGCGGGCGGGCGGAGGAAAGACGGAAAAAAAAATTAAACGGGTTACCCTTAATTTAATGCGCGATCGGTGTCGTCGCGCGCATAAAATACACACCTCGCGCAATTATGCAAAATCGGGGTCGGGAACGCCGCGGCGCGGGCTCGTCGCGGTCTCGATCACCCGCGCGTCGGTCGGCGCGAGCCGAGTGAGTGAAACCTCGTACGCGCGTTTCGCGCTTTCACGGGATATCACTAATGCATATATATATATATATATATATATAAGTTCTATATAGTTTTGTACTTTCGTGCGGCGGGGACGGCGCCGCTTATCTGTGTTCGACAAGAAAAAAGACAGGCACATATATTTTTCCTCGTGTCTTTTCTCAATTATTTCGCGTGCTGTCTCCTCTCGCCCTCTCTCTCCTTTCTTTTCGCATTGTCGCGCGGTAAACTCCTTATAAATGTGCGCATACACAATCGACTTCCTTCATTTCAAGTCAGCTGTTTTACTTTAAATTAACATTCCCCGCCGCCCTCTGCCGCCAGTCTGCCGACAGTAGTACGCGCCGCTCTCCCGCCTCCCGCGAGCACGTGACCGTGAGAAGGAGCGAGAGAGCGAAGGACGGGATGCGCGAAGCCTTTTAAATTTGCATCGATGCACCGCAGGGGCGAGGGGAGGGGCGGCAGGCCGAGGGGAAACTCTTAAACTGAAATAAAGGAAATGCTCGCGAGGTCTCGGTGAGACTTTAAAATAGAGATAATCGCGACTCCCGCTGCACGAGCCGCCTGTCGCAGGAACGCCACACGTGATGCGAGAACACGATTAATCCGGGATTACGTATAGTAGTTGATCCATATATCCGATAAAACGAAATGTCGCAATAATTTTCTGATTTCAATCCAACCCTTTTGTTTCGCTTTTGTTATTTCAACGATCGAAAGATTGTTGCGGATTCCGCATATTCGTAAGCGTTTGCATTGATCGAGCACGATGATAATACAATTTATCGGACAGTTTACATCAGTTCGGGTACTCTTAATGCCATTCTGACATTCCTGCAGAGATAAACAGCATTAAGAGAGAAAAAAAAGAGGATTACTCCTGCTGCAATTCATCACAATTTTATTGTGTAAAATGTACATTAATTCCGTTACGGAAATTGCTGCATACAATTACCGCATAAAATCGTTAGTTAAAGTTGAAGAGTCGATACAAGAGCGTGGTGGAATTCGTGCTGAGAAAATTAATGTTTCGCGTCAAAAAATTATTAATGCCGTAAATACTTAAATGAAACGTACAGAACTCAACTTTCGTGTATTTTACATCTTTCGCATTGAAATTATATACGAGAAGTATCGAATAAAGTTGGAATAAATAATTGTTGTTTAACAAACCGAGCTGGAGTTATTATACAATACGGAGTTAATTACATGATAAAGATATAATCGGATAAATATATTTTAGTCTTGCAGCTTTCTGTAGAAAACAAAAAATATATATTAGTATATATAATATATATCGATTTTCTTTCTTCCCCTTTCATTTTATATTAACCCTAAGTACATATGATTTTCCAGTTTTTTAGGCGTTTTACACACAATGGATTGTTTTAGTCGGTTGAGTAAATTTTTCGTCACTTTTAAGTATACAAAAATTATTAAGTGATTCTAACATATATATTTTGACGTCTTTAATAAACATTTGGAAGATTGTGTATTAAAAAAAAAGGAATATAAATGTCATAATTAATTACGGCTGCCACGAATGACCCAGTCGCATATACTAAGGGTTAATATAGACTCGCTGATTGTAAGATATATGTCTTATAAAATATAAAAAAAATATTAAAACAATTCTTTTGCCGAAAGGAGAACGAGTAATTATTTTTTTTATTTTTTTCAAAAAGAGGCTAGATATTCGATAGAATTAGACAAGAATAAAAACAGAGTACCCAAATTCCTTAATCACACCGAGCTGTTTTTGTACAAAGTTAAAGTTTATACGTATATCTATATTTACGTAAAGATATTGTGAACGTTTGCATATATTTGCACGGAATAATATATGGTGGCTTAGTCATTGTTTTAAATTTATAATGAAATCATTCAAGAATTTAGAGAAAATAAGACGTATGTATATATAAGAATTGTTTCAATATTTTTTATAATCCTTACGCGTTCATTAATCTGTCGCTTTGCCAATCAAACGCAATGTAACCAGATATTTCGCAAAATTTTTGACATTAACAGCAATTTCTCTTTTAAAAAGTTAAATAATAGTACAATAGTAGTAGCGATATAGCAATATTAATGAAAATGTTTAATTAAGTACATTTAAATACAATCAGTAAAAGCATTTTTGCGTATAATATAATAAATGAACTTTATATATATATATATATATATATATATATATATATTCATATCTTGTGTATACATATTAAATATATGTATTCAATTAATATATTATATTAATAATATAGCGATATAACATGATATATATTCAGAATAATTTTAAATGACTTCGGAACACATTTTATATGCTTAACAATTTATATACAATACATACAACAGAGCTTCCCTGGTCTATCTTATTATAAATTAGTGGAAAAATAATGCTGCTTTGGCCATGATTTGCGCATCAGTAATTATCAACTACATCTTCGTTGCTACCTACACTCTTTAATGTGTTTCACGGTAGTCTTCAAAATAGTCGAAAAATCCTAGTTATACACAGAGTTATATACACCAAATTAGACTTGCCATATTACTGTGCAATTATATCGTACAATATTATTCATGTCCCCTCAAGACAATTCAATATATAACTCTCAATGTAACTTTTAATCAACTTGTGCAATAATTTAATTCATTCTTGTTATGAGTCTAACATCTGACTTTGAACATTACCTAATTGTCATTAACGACATACATATATCGATTGCGTTTGACAAAATACTTGTGACGAGAATTAGCTGATATCTGATCACCGAGTGAATTAAGATGGTTAAGATTTACAAAGAGAGAGAGAGAGAGAGCGCAAATTTGGGATCATCACGAATTTGAAGATTTTTATATAATACAATATTCTCAGAGAGAAGAATACTTGAGAGTAAAGGGCTAGAACGCAACACTCGACTATTTCCCAGAAAAATTGATTTAGAAAATATGGCATTTCTTATATGTAGCTCCGTTATACTGATTGTGAGAGAAAAGGCGACGTGGCCATTATGCTGCCGACTTGGCTTAGGCCCTGTCTCACTTTCGTCTTTATTTTTACAATTTAATAATGAATATTAATTTTACTTATGTAAAATAATGTTAATTTAATCAACAAATACCTGCATTTTCTATTTTTTTTTATCACAAAAATATAAATATAAATACTGTATAAATATACAATGCATACATAAAATATTTTTAGAAAAATCACTTTTCGCACTCAACCGACGTCATCACTAGTTCACGTTAAATTAATGGATCACTGGCTTCGTAAAAGTCCGAACAGGATCAGACAGGAATTTCATTCATTGTATAGATTACAATAGGAAAATAGTATAGAAAATATAATCTGTTCAAATAGTTTTGTTTCAGTTTATATCAGGTATATAAAAAATAATAAAATTGTAAGTTGAAAAATATACCCGGTTTCATGAGTATAAATTAGAAAAAAATTGTCTTTTGAAAATGCAAATTTAAGAAACTAATTGTTGGTTAAATTAACATTATTTTATATGGATGACGCTTTTTCTATTGTTGCAGTTTCAATGAGCATAATTAAGTTATTCTTCTGCTCAAAAACAGAAAATCATATCAATTTTTAACACTGACGGTTACTTCCAAAAAATTTGAAAAAAATTGAGATAAATAATGTAAGATGTAACAAAAAAAATTTTAGTCTCTCGATAATTCACTTAAAAATCTTTAGAAACTCCCAGACATTTTTTGACGATCAGAACATTACTAATTTTTAAAAATTTTTCATGGATTAGAAAAACGGAAAAAAAATTATGATTGAAAATTATGCCTTTGCTTGTCACTGTTCCTATAGTAACGGTAGAGGATTGAAATTTGGCGAAAATTATTCTTTTATAGAAGCCAATAAATGCCATATGGCAAGTTTAATTTGATGTGAGGATATTTTTCATATGTATATCTGGCTATATCTTTTGTGGTAATTATTCGGCTTTGCATCGTCATACAAAATATTTAACGTACTGATTATTGTAAAATATCGAGCATATTCGATATTAATACGGAAACAAAATGATTCGGCGATTACATTTGCGATCTTTTCGTGTTATATCGAATAAAATTAAAGATTCCACGGACTGAGGGATATATTTATAAAATGTATAAAAAATAGATGCGTCAATCAAATTATATTTGAATGGAATGGCTCGGTAATTCACACGCATAATCACATATATGCATATATATATATATATATATATATATATATGTATATATATGCGTACATATGAATCATGTTATAAATGTGTATAAATGTGTAAATTAAGAACAGAATGACACGCGCGTGGAATGTAACTTAAGTGGTTTTTTTCTCTAAAAAAAAAAAGAAGGTTATTTATCACTTCGTTTAAATTTGTAATAAACATTTTTTTGCTTCAAAATAAGCTAACGGAATTATTGAATTCACATCAGCTCCATATTAAAAAATTTTGGAATATGTACTTCAATGTACAAGCTGACAAGCGTTATCGGGAACATTTAATCGTAAACCTTCTAGCATACATCCATGCCAATTAATAATAAAATAGTTGTCTCTATATATTCTATGTATACTGTGTGATAAATAAGATAATTACAAGGCCATATAGCAGTACCGCAGAGCATTCTGACAATGTTAGTATTTCTATGCTACTTTTAATATGTTTTTAAGATAGAAACTTTTATTCAGGATTATTCTAGCCATTCGAAGTACTAGTATAAATTAATCTTAAGAAAGTGCTGTACAATGTAAATAGCTGTCTCTCTCGACATGATAAGTCTATGTGAGAAGTATATCCTAATTATATACTTTTATAATTTAATATAAATTTATCATATATTTATCTTCCAATAAATTAATATTCACGTTGCAACAAATAAACAACGATCTGTACATTCAATATAAAAATTAAACCTAAGGACGGAAAACAGAAAACGCTAATCTTATCATTCAATCCCCACTGTGAATAAAGTGTGTCGATTGGCAAAAGTATCAAGTTGCCACAGGCATTGTTATTTGATATTCACGCTATGCGCAAAAATACTAACAGTGGAATACTCTATCGTAATAATAATTACTTGTTGTCATAACTTTTATCCGAACAGTTCCTTTAAAGTACAACGCTCAGTGTGAGCCCAATTAGTTGTGCAAGAGCATTCTTCTGACAGATAAAAAAGAAAACCCTTTTATTTGTATCTCGGGCTGTCCGGCGGGGTCGGTTGCGTGTTAGCCTTCTGCTTTGGTCCAGTTTTAAAGGACATCTTTTTCACGGGTCTCGGTGAAATTCCGTGAAGCGCAGCACTGTCGGGAGTATCGCTGCTGAACCATACTCTGCTGCCGTCAGAGACTGGAAACAAACGCCAGAGAAACCTCATTAATTTGTAACTTTGTGCGCATTATCAATTAGAAAGCAACATAAAATTTTAGCCAGAGAATAGATGCTCATGTGAGAAAAGCAGAGATATTGTTAGAAAAAGTAAGCGTGTGCAGTTCGAATAAGAAGAGAGCATCGGCAGAAACATATCATTTTATGTATTGCACATATTATATTCTCCTGCAAAGCAATATTAAAAAAAAAAAACATATGAAACACATATAAACATAAGAAAAAATAATATACAAACATGCTATCTTTTTAGTGTTGCTCATAGATTGGAAAAATTACCTCTGAATATATTTTGCAAGACTGCCAAACAAAAGGTTAATTAAAAAATATAGAAATGTTAAAGAAAGAAATTTTGATATACACTTTTCAACAAAATTAAAGCATCACTTACTCTATCCTCCAAAAATAGGCAAAATGCAAGAGAGTGTAACTTCATCAAAAATGATCATATCGAGATGTTCAAAGAAGCATTTTACAGCTTAAAATCTTTACTTTTCAAATCGACACTTTAAAAAACGATCCTACTGATCTTTTATAGAATTACCCGGATAGAAAAAGAGACAAATCTTAAAATTTTTTACGAACTTTGACAAGTTCCATGGCGCAAATTAAAAATCGCATACAAATGCGGTTTACAGCTTTCGAAAGAGTGAATTTTAACCGTTAATTTCTTCTTTGTTGAACGTTGTACGATTTTTTTTCATCGAGTTATTCAACATTGAAGCAAAAATGAACAAAAAAGATTCACTCTTTCGAAAGCAGTAAACTGCATTTGTGTGCGATTTTTAGTTTATGCCATAAAACCTTTTAAATTTAGTACAAATTTTTGGAGATTTGACGCATTTTCATTTGTACCTGTGTAATTCCATAAAAGATCTGTAGGATTGTTTTAAAGTGTCGATTTGAAAGGTAGAGATTTCAAGCTGTAAAATGCTTTTTTGAACATCTCGATACGATCATTTTTGATAAAGTTACACTCTCTTGAATTTTGCCTATTTTTGAAGGGTAGAGTAAGTGCTTATATGCTTTAATTTTGTTGAGAAGTGTATTTTGATTGATATTTCTTGACTTTATCACGATATTCGGCAGACTAAATCTTGCAATTACATAGTTATGAGACACACAGCAGGTATATATTAAGAGTTAGAAAATATTTACTTTCGAGCATCAATCTGCAGTATGTTGCAGATGTTCCACGAACTATTGTCTATGGAATTGTGTGATCAGACAGATTTAAATGTACATATGTAAATACTTAACAGATACAGATAGAGACATAGGATACAATGTCAGATAAAACGTTGGAAGAACAGCACGGAAATAATAAATAACTAATAATACTACCTTGTCCGGTGGGTGTTACAAGGTGGGTGGGGGTTAGTGGACTGAATTAGTCACCTCTATTCGCACGGTTGTCACTGCTCGCTGTCGAACTGCTGCGCAAACCGGAGCGTCCATGGTGCGAATCTATAAGCGCTGCCGCGAGGTTTGACGATGCTGTGGATTGCACGCTTGTTGTAGATCCTGACAGTGCGATATCAGTAAAAAAAAATCATAAAAACTTCTATAAACGATCAGTATTGTGGTAATGCGCGAAATTTTGAAGACACGTTCTTTTCCGCACGTGTATGAGAAGATGTATAAATAAAATTAAATATTGCATTATAAAAATATATGTATGGCACCATTAAGGCGATACTGGAAGGTTGGAATTACCGATATTACAGTATGAATATCTTCGAATTGACTGAACGGAATTGGAAATCCTTCCGCAGGATTCAAATAGACATGAAATGTAGTAGTGGAACGAAGGAATTTGTAGTAAAAACGAAAAAAAATTACACAATTATTTTTTTTGTTTTTACAATTTCTTCGCCCTACCATTACATTTCATGTCTATTTCAATCCTGTGAAAGGATTTTCAATTTCGTGATATTCATATAACTGTAATGTCGGTAATTCCGACCTTCCAGCTTCGTCTTAATGCTTTTATTTAAGATTGAAATTCACGTACCAGAGACCGACGAAGCTGCGCTAAATGGGCTTGGCGGTTGCACTGGTGAGTAAACGTTGGCCGTAAACTCCTCGAATGTTGTGGCTTCCTTGTGATTTCTCATAACGGTATCGATGGATCGCGCCCTCTCCTCGTAACTGAGAATTTTATTTAAATGTTATTCACAATTCGGCACGTATATTGCGATCTCGCGTAATATTGCAGCTTATAAACAGAATTACTTACTAATGTTGATACAACGTAAGTGTAGACCTCTTCGCTCTGCTCGCGGCTAACGCAGTCGTCCTCACTAAACCCGGCAATACCTTATCCTCCACGATGCACTCGTCAAATAAAGGGCCGAAAAATGGAATCTCCGATTTACGCGAGATCTGTATTCGATACAGCTTGTTTTTCAGCGGATAGATGACGATGAGAACGTCGCAAAACTCCGTGGGTATGATGTCTCTACGATAATCTCGCCAGTGCTCCGACCAGACTATGTGGATTTCATCATTGCCAAGGTGCCGTGTCTGAAATCAGATATCAAGCCACGTAAATATTAGGGTCGGTGATTTGCTTCGAAGGCTTCGACATTCGAACTTCGAAGCTTCGAAGATTCGGTATTAAAATCTTCGAATTCTTTCGAAGCTTCGAAGTCTCGAAAAATACATTTGTGCAAATGATAAATTTATTCAGAAAATTTACAAATATTGTAAATAAAAAGAATATATATATACGAAGTTATTCCTAAAAAATTTGAAAGTATTATAAACTGAAATATTACAAATTAATAATTAAACTTGATGTGTAATGTGTAAATAAGGAAAGATAATGATCAATAAAACAATCCAATTAAGAAAATTCAAATTTATAATGTATTTTTCAAAACTTCGAAGGCATCTTAAACTTCGAAAGGTCGAAGCTTCGAATATTCGAAGTGGGCAAAGTAACAGCCCTAGTAAATATCTTGAGAGATAAACGTGTTGCAGAGAGCTGTACCTTTTGCAGTAAACTCTCGGGACTGTCCGACGGCATCCTCGTGGCAACGTGGAAGAGAACCTCGGTGAAAGACGTGGCGTAGTACGGTGCGGTGACGCCGGATGCCTTTCCGGGTACCAAGCCGCCGAGGAAACCAGTGTGCGATTCCAGCTCGACTTCCCAAGCGAGCCTCGCGACGAAACTCTCATACTCCTTGCTGGCAGTGACGTTGCTTAGTATGGAGTTCTTGTCCTCCTGGCCCTGGCTGACGTAAATCACCGCTATCTTGTGTGTCTCCCGTGACCGCTGGCCGTCGAGGTTACGAAGTTCGCGCAAGAGCTTCTCGTTTTTCGCCAGCAAATGCAGTTTCTTGCGCAGCTCCCAGCCGGACAGACCGAGATGCGAAAACAGAAGGCGGCAGTGATGAAATGGCGCCGGGGGCGGGCGACACGACGGTGGACTGATCGCCGTTGCGCTCATACTAGAATTAAAATTTATCAAGATCAAATATAATAAAATCAAAAATTCTGATCGCAAATCGATAGAGCACATATATTTAGATAGCGAGAGGTATGCAACCTGATGTGCTGATTCCAATTGTTCATGTGCTCTTGTTCTGCGTTTCTCTGATTCAAAATCGTCGCAATAGTCTCGCTTTCGAGATAATGTCCCTGAGGTGGATTAGCGGGCGCATTGAGAGCTACTTCTGGATTGGTCAAAACCTCCGGACTGGTATGTCCTATATATTGAAGAAGCTAAAAACAAAAAGCTCTTTAGCAACTTCATTTGATTATCATCACCGACGAGATATCATTTAAAGATGGTTGGTCTTACGGATCGGTTTCGCGTAGCTCGAAAAATTCAGGGTTGCCACAGAAAATAAACTTTAAAATTCCATGATTTCCAAACGACAGTGGAAAATTTTCCATGATCAGTATCAAATATATAATTCTAAATTTTAATGTTTAGAAGATATACATATTACAAGAAAAGCTAACTTATACTATTAGAAGCAACATAAATTTAGAAGTTTAATAACATAATATAATTCCAAATGCAAATTCAGACCAACAAAGTATTAACATCTTTGACAACATTGTTGCTTTAATATTATACAAATTGAACCACAAAAAAAAATTCCTTTGGTATAACTGAATTTTCCGTTGCTTGGGGATCAAACAAAAACTCAGTGGCAAAAGCAGAAAAACTCCTGTAGACATTTCTTTAATATCGCTAAATATTCAGAATATTTTCGCTTGCGATAACAGAAAAAAAGTTTCAAACAAAACCGTAATTTTCGAAAATTTGTTCGATTTTCATACAAAATCATTTTATTCTGTTATTTTCTATTGTTTAATTCTGGAAAAGGATTTTCAAGTCAAAAAAAGCAATATATACAAAAAATATAATCATACCGAACTGTCGTTAAGAGTTACAGAATCCGAGTGGATCCTTTTTAAGGAGCAAAATTCCAGGCATTTTTATATTTTTCCCTGACTTTTCCCGGTTTTCCAGATCTGTGGCAACCTTGAAAATTCGACGGGGGGTAATCGAAGAACGATGACATTATCAACGATTTTGGCTGTACCGAGGATAACAAATATCACTATTTTATTATCGACAGTAAAAAGTTTACATTATATTTTTCATTTTTGCAACGTTTGCCGTACGTAAGCGGTATGTGTATGTTGCGAAAATTGAAAAATAACATGTAAACTTTTCACTGTCGATAATAAAATAGTGATTTAGTAAAACGAGATCGTGTTTGTTATCCTGGATACAGCTAAAATAATTGGTAATGTCGTTATCCTTCAATTATCCCCACCGGGCGCACTTGACAGTTACGAAAATTTACTCATGGTTGTCTTTAATGATACTTCGTCGGTGTTAATATCGAAAGTTATGTCGATATAACTTGAACTTTATTAACTCACATCGTCCAAGTTGTCCATGTCGCTTGCAGCGTTCGCAAAAGTCGGCAATATGTGAGGCTCACGATGCCGTATTGTGTGTCTCGGCGTGCAGTTGTGAGGGGTGATGACACTGTTCAAATCGTCCGTGTGCAATTTCAGGTTCCAGTCAACTGAAATAAATCACAGATTCATCATGTCGTAATTCGTCTTTCTTTATATTAAAAGGGGCCAAGCCATTTCTAAGGTTTTAAAATGATACCTTAAGTTTGGGATTTTTTTGTGGTTAAATGGATCTACTTTATTTAAAATTTGCTTAGAGGACATTATTGTACATACATAAGAAATCAAAAAAATATTTTATTTTTCTTATGGCTTGCAAAATCTCTTTTTTTTCTATCGATGTGCAGAGAATTCCAGGCACACGGTTTGACCTTGAACAAAACACAAAGAATTTTCATTATCTACATATTAAAGACTAAAGAAGTACGTAAGGATCTTTCAAAATATTGATTTTTCTCAAAATGGCAGCTATTTTACGAAAAACTTGTATTGACAAAAATACGAACTTTTCGTAAAAATAGCTGCCATTTCGAGAAGAATCAATATTTTAAAAAACCCCTACGTACTTCTATAGTCTTTAATAAGTAGATAATGAAAATTCTTTATGTTTTATTCAAGATCAAACCGTGTGCCTGAAATCCAGTACACCAATTTAAAAAAACAGAAAAAAAGGGATTCCGTAAGTAAGCCAGTGCGCCACAACTTTATACATAAAAGAAATAAAAAAATATTTTAAAAAAATTTAACTTGAAGAAATTGAGGCTCGTATAATGAATAATCATAATAACCAATAATGCCTTTGCGAGCCGACACAGATGTTGGTGTGTAATAATTTTTACTGTTACATATCAAGCCTCATACAAACTGTGCGCCGCATAAACTGTCGATTTTGAAACACAGTTTTTACATGAGGTCAGAATCCACTGTAACAAATTAAATTGTCGAACAATTTAATAATTTCGATTTGTTCGACAGTGGATTCCGGTCTCATGTAAGAACTGTGTTTCAAGACTGATAATTTATGCGGCGCATAGTTTGTATGTGACTTGATACTTGTAACAATAAAAATTATTACCAACATCCGTGTCGGCTGCAAAGGCTATATTAGCTATTTATAATATTGTTTTTAGTTTCTTATATATGTACAACAATATCCTCTAAATAGTTTTTAAATAAAGTTATCTATTTACCCACAAAAAATCTCAAACTTAGGTATCATTTTGAGGCCTCAGAGGTGGCCTGACCCTTTAAAAAAGCTTAATACATATGAAAGCGCGGAGAAGAGGATACAAATGAGTTATTACCAGGCTTCGCGAATGGCAGCGGCAAGTCGTCGTCGATGAAGGGCTGGCTGTACAAGATTGAACTGTCCCAAGAAGCTTTTCCAGCGAGATCACGCAACAGAACTCTGACCAGAGAAGGAGCTGTATTCAAACCGGCTGTGACTCCTCCGCCGGGCGCGTCCAATGCCGCTAATTCCACCAGCGACATTATGATCGAATTAGACAGCATCAAGAGCTGTATGTTGGGCGCTTGAAAAACGGCGGAGGACAACTCGTCCCCGTCGATTCCAGGAACATCGTCCAATTCAACGACCAGCGATGAGAGACGCGCGGCTCCGATGCCCATCGGAAAGTGTCCCAGGTGATTGATCAAATGCATCAGTACCTGTGTTTGAGATTAAATATTCATGTCAATTATACATACGTATATCAGGGTGAATACTCAAATTTTGTAAAAGAATTCAATGAAAATTTCCGGATTTTTCCAGGAATTTTATTCAAAATTTCAGGTAAGATTAGAGAACTTCTCAATACAGCTTTAAAGTAAATTAGGCACTAAGAGTTCTAATAACGTATAGAACTTGATGCGTGAAACAATTTAATTTTCTCTGTACAATAGTTGCATCTCCATACAAAATTTTTCGAACGTAACGAAAGATTTTGTATGGAGATGTAACTACATATGTGAAGATTAAATTGTTTCACGCGTTATTAGATGCCTGATTTATTATTTCCGGATTATCGTTTTTTAGATTAAAGAGTTTTTATATAGTATAGTCAATTTTAAAATAAATTAACTTTCAATATCAGGAGCCTTCGATATGGGGCCACATTTACTTTCTAAAGGGATAAAATTAAATTTCAAAAATTCAAAAAATTTCTTTAAGTACCAATAAAATTCTATAAAAATCCATGATTTTCAAGAGTAAAAATGAAATTCCCTAAGAATTCCAGGTTTTCCCAGTAGTATCCACCCTGTATATATACATATAACAGATCAATCGTTATTTACCATTTTTGCTGCCAATTGTACAGACTGAATATTTCCTTTGCGAGGCGATTTCGCAGAGGACTCGTCAATTAAATTATCCAACGTAATGTTAGGATCAAAATCGTCGTCGTCGTCCTGATTATTTTTAGCGGTCCTCGAAAATTCCTTTCCAATTTTATTTTGCACTATATTGCTTAACACCTACATAACAAAATGAAATGCTGCAGAAGCTGACGGGATAAATTACAACAAATATATAAGATATAAAAATTTGTAATAAAATACTAACTGTGAACAAAGTCATCAAGAGAGGCTTCCCTTGAGACACTTGTAGTAATACTGTTGGTCCTAAGTGCATGGCCCATTCGCCCAAGCAAAATAGCATCGATACTGTTAAAGGGCCGCGCCTTTCACGCGTTGTCATTCGCCCAAGTGTATCCGACAAGATCTAGATATCGGAAACAAAAATTACTCTCCTCAGTAATTTCTCTTTATAATACAGTCGTACCTCGATAACTCGAATCTCAAGGGAACAGAAACATAAAAATCTTCGAATTATAAGTTTTGATTGATCAAAGTTTGAGTAAAACAGAATTAACATGAAAATTCGATCTTACGGAAGCTTTTTATGAAAGTTTATAAATTTCCGATTATAAAGGCTTTTAGAGGAAAATATTCAAGTGGTTTTCCAATTATCGAGAGTCGACTGTACTTAAGGGGATGCTAAATTGGAGATCGAACTTTATTGCTGTTTTACCGATGATTTGTGCATATGTATGCGCGATATTAGTAACGTGTGTATGTTGATATGTTGATGTTTACTATTAGGGCTGCGTTCTATCTAACGCTCGCGAGCATTAAGCCTTAAACACAATGAAAAATTGAAAAGAAATAGGAAATGGGCAACAGAAAATAAGAATTTCAACCTGTCAGAAACTGTGTATTCCTTAGTATATGATTTCTGATGTTGAAATTCTTGATCTCTGCGTTGCCTGTTCCCTATTCCTTTTCGTTGTGTTTAAGGCTTTACTTGTCCTTATTCAACATTTGGTAAATAACAAGGACGAAATAATATCAAGAACGTTGTAGGTGTTAAGTGGAACATAGCCTATATCAATGTCGCACGTATACATATATACGCATTTTCATACCAAATTTTCTTTTATACAAACTAAAGCTCATAGACTCATTAAAAGTAAGAGCACAATATTGTTTTTTCATGTAATATCGAGAGTGGATGAAGCTTGTTTTAACAAAGTATAAAATTCTTATATCAAATAAATGTTATGACGCCAGAAATATATCGATAACAAAAAAAAATAATTTTGTAATTTTCAAAAAATGTTTTTCATTTTATGAAATTGTTACATCCGCGTTTCGTTATTTTCTACTTTGATTCTGGAAAAGGATTTTCAAAATCTGTAAAAGCAATACGTACGGTCTGTAAAATCTGATATAAGAATTATTGTGTTTAATCGGTGAAACAGACGACTTTAGTATCTCCTATCAAATCTCACACTGTATGTACCTGTATTATCTTAGATGGCACATTGGGATACAGCTCTAGCAGCACATCAGCCTTATCGCAGAGAAGTAACAAAGAATCACACGCAACCTGTGCAACAGTGGCGTGAGAAGCCTGAAAACAAAAAAATGATATGTAATCATTGAGCATTGATTACTTCCGATAAATAATCTATTATCTTCTGTATACATTTGAATAATTATCAACATCGAGTTAGTAACATATATAAAGAATTCGCTTGTTAGCAGGTATATAAAGTATCAGATAAGAGGGGATCATCGCAGACTGAAACAATTTATTATTTCGTAGACACATATAGCGGCAGGCCATGCAAGGTCAACGATATCCTTTGTAAGACACGCAGGCATCAGTCCAAAATTGTGAACGTCACATGTGATAACGGCTGACACAGCTACATTGATGCAGAGAGAAAAAAAAAAAAGAAAGGACTACCTGATCCATCAGGGGAAAACAGAAACCAGCTCTGCGACGCTCTGCTCCTTGCATCCGCTGCCAATGACACTCAATGAAAGAGATATTCGCATTCATCTTACTACTTATTGCGACACACCTGTTTTACTTAGCTTACATGTTGTTATAAATGGATCTCTCTCTTTCTCTTTCTTAAAAGATACACATTCATGGATAGCAGTGGTGCATTTCACGCAATATGTATCCCGTTTAACTTAAGGCAATATGCCAAATGCAAACTATAAAGCGACTACAAAATCGTATAGAGAATAGTTTTTCTCATGCATTCTGTACTGAAAAGTTCTACGGCTGCCGCTAAGATCTGTGCATATGCAGGGTGGGTATTCAAATTTTGTAAAAAAATTCCCTAAAAATTCCCGGATTTTCCAGGAATTTTATTTAAAATTCCAGGTAAGATTAGAGAGTTTCTCAATACAGCTTTAAAATAAATTAGG
>NW_012026916.1:383485-392529 GCF_000956235.1 Wasmannia auropunctata
TTATCTATAAAGTATATATTACGTATATTAAATATAAATTAGAAACCTACAAAAAAAAAGTGTCGCAACCTTTTAGTGAGCGAGTGTACAATATATCATAGTTACGTCTCCATACAAAATTTTTCGAACGTAACGAAAGATTTTGTATGGAGATGTAACTACATATGTGAAAATTAAATTGTTTCACGCACCAAGCTCTGCGTTATTAGACTTTTAATGCCTGATTTATTATTTCCGGATTATCGTTTTTTAGATTGAACAGTCTTTATATAGTATGTCAATTTTTAAATAAATTAACTTTCAATATTAGGGGCCTTCGATACGGGGCCACGTTTACTTTCTAAAGGGATAAAATTAAATTTAAAAGTAAAATTCCAAAAATTTCCCTGAGTAGCAGTAAAATTCCCTGAGAATTCATTATTTTCAAGGGTAAAAATTCCCTGAGAATTCCAGATTTTCCCGATTTTTTCCGGTAATACCCACTCTGATATGTAGCCCCGTTCTAATGATCTCATATAATTGTCTTTCAAAGACATCTAATGAAGATTTACAATTTAAATACATAGGAAAATGTCAACTTACTCTAAGTGCAAGAAGAAGAACTGTGACAGCTTCCGGAATTCTCGGATGTTGTGTTTTGTAAGAGAGTTCTTTATACACAAACATTGCAATACTCGACAGCGCTAGACATCTCGCGATACCAGTGGGTTCTCGTCGACAGCTCCGTAGAAGTATTGTTACAATGTGCTCCTGAAAAAAAAACGTTCGAATTCAAAATAAGGGTCAATTTGGGACAATTGTATTATTAATTTATGTGCAATAGTAATATTACTTTTGCTTCTGGACACGTCATAGTCACAATGTCAGGCCCGTTCGGTTGTAACATGGGTAGCTTGGTCATTGCAACAGGTAAGGATAACAATGAGCCAATAATAGAAACAGCTTCAGTCCTTGGTGCCTGAGGACAAAATAATATATATGCTGTATTTATGCATTAAGGAGAGATCTTGGTTTACAAAACTAAAAAAAAAACAGTGATTTTTAAGAATTTTTTTTAACTAAAATAAAATTGAATAATTTCAAAAGTTTAACAATGTTTTACTGTATATTTGAGCAGTAAAAAAATTTTTTTTTATTAATAAACAATGTTTTTTTAATAAATAATAGAATGTCTTGATAACTTCGCACCGCTGGAGTTGTGTACAATTTAAGAGATATAATTTTCGTTTGAAATGAAAATTTTTTCTTAATTTCTATAAAATTATTTTTTATATAAACTAACAACATTACAAAAAAAATTAAACAATTTTTTTTGCAAAAAAAGGATTCAAATTTTTTCATGAAAATTTTAACTTTTTTTAAAATTGTCATAACTTATCCAATTTTTTAAATTTCTAAAGTTTTGTTAGTTTATATAAAAGATAATTTTATAAAAATTAAGAAAAAAAATTTGGTTTTGTTTCAGACAAAAATTACATCTCCCTAGATTGTACACAATTAAATAACTCCAGCGGCGCAACGTTATCAAGACGTTCTATTATTTAATAAAAAAAATTATTTATTAATAAGTTTTTTTCACTGCTCAAATATCCAAATAAAACACTGTTAAACTTTTGAAATTATTTACTTTCATTTTAGTTGAAAAAAAAATCTTAAATTCACCATTTTTTTAGGCTTGTAAAGCAGAATCTCTCCTTAAGATAAATATTACATTAATTAATTTACAGAGAAAAATTAAATACCTCGACGTCTTGGCTGCTAAGTATTACATTAGCAGCGTGTATATAGTCTAAGATCAGAAGACTCGATCCAGGTAGATTTAGACTAAACAATCTGGGTCCTGTATATTTAACAAGTACATGCAGCACTTTGCTGTCATTACTAGCAATTCCATTGTGAACGGCGCGATAGAAGAGTGTGAGATGCTGTTTTGGTAGACCGATATCCAGAGGTTGTACCGTTAAGAGACATATAAGACGATACGCGGCTAATTTGCCAATTTCGTATTGATTGTGAAGCTGGATCGCCTGCAAAGAATATGTGGGTAAGCATGGAAAGATGTACAACTTTTGCATTATATATTGTATACCTTGAAACACCAAGGTGCGATGACTGTTAGAGGTGGAATTAGCTCTGGTGCTGGAGGTGTTACTTGATTATCTCCGGATACTCCTTGATTTAAACGTATCTGTATAAATCGAACAGAATGGCGTAAGAGTCAAGTAGCTACACACGTAAACACACAAACATACGTCTTATTTTTTTATTTGTGTAATTTTAAAAATAATATAAACAAAAATTATACTTAATCGATTAAAAACAAATATAGAGAAAGACGAGCAAGCTGATTGTCACGTGTTTATATAAACTTTCTGATAATCTAATAATATACGTAACAAACATTTTCTCTTCAGTGAACAATCATAAATTATAATAATTTAATGGTTGGAAATTACGGTGGAAATTACAGAACAATCACAGTGTTTAAAAACTGATAACTGGCGTCTTCATATTTCTAAAGTTGTTAGGATAACAAGAAATATTGAAATATTTGCTATACTACGTTTGAATTTGTTATTCAGGAACATGTCCATTATTACGTTAATAATTAAAATATGAGTCTTTTCAACTGTAATTCAATATATAAAAAAATAAGAAATTTTTAATAATTAAATTAATCAATGTTAAAGCCTTTCGTAAAAACCAGAGTTTTCTGGTCTGTATGTCTCGCAAAATGGTTATCGTCGGACAATATCGCTATCGTAATACAGCAAATATTTTAATATTTCTTGTTATCCTGACAACTTTAAAAATCATGTGAAGACGCCGGTTACCATTTTTAAACACTGTGATTGTTCTGTGTGGTTCTGACATCGTCTTTTAGCCAATTCTACTCCTTATTTCGTTATCGTCTTTTATTAAACAAATATTATATTCAATCGGTTAAAAACAAATATAAAGAAAGATGAGCTAGCTAATTTATGTAAATTTTCTAATTTCCACCGTAATTTTCAACCTTTAAATTATTATAATTTATGATTGTTGTTCACTGAAGAGGATGTAATCAAAGGAAATGTTTGTTATATGTATGCTATTGGATTATTAGAAAATTTATATAAAACACATGACAACCAGCTCACTCATCTTTCTTTATATTTTTCACCGATTGAATATAATATTTGTTTAATAAGAAACGATAACGGAATAAGGAATAGAATTGGCTAAAGGACGATGTCAGAATGAAGAAACAGAGATATGTGAGAGAGAGAAAGTGTGTTACTGACAATGAGATTTGTAACAAATTCAGCATAGGAAAATAAATCTCAGAAAAGAGATACGTACCTCTTTGTATGCTAAGAAGGTTCTCCAAAACATCGCTGTTTTACGATTTATGCATATGCATGCGTGCGATATTGATATAGTATAGCGTGTAGATGTGATTATGTTTATTTATTACCATATCAATATCACAACAAATTTTCTAAACAAGTAATTTTTTACATTAAAATTTCTAACTGTTTTCTAACAGCACAGTATTGTTCTTTCATGTAATCTCTAGTCAAAACCAAGATTGCTTTATACGTACGAAGTGTAAAGCTTTTATACAAAGCAAATATTGTTACGAGTCGACGCCGATAACAAAATTGTAATTTTTTTTCGTTTTTAGCACAAAGTCGACTGGTTTGGACTATATTATCATTTATATTATATTTTAATTGTGGAAAAAGATTTTAAAATCTGTAAAAACAGTTAAAAAAATACTTGTTTGAAAAATAATCGCAGGCAATAGATAAAACAAAATGACTTTAGAATTCCCTTAACTGTTTATCCTAAAGTTATCTGTTTTATCTATCGAATGTGATTATTTGTGTGTTACACATACTAGACATCACACACATACGAGCGCTTTGCACGAGCTATTTGACTTATTTCTTAATTTTTACTGTACAACGCTTAAATGCACAAAGCGACACGATTTCCTTAAGAGATTTATATCTTCCTATCCTGAATTACTCTCACAAATCTCAGTAATATTTTTCCCATCTCCCATCTCTGTTTCTCCATCCTTTCCAACATTGTCCTTTAGCCAATTCTACTCCTTTCGCTGTCGTCTCTTTTAGCGATATTGTCACACAGATAATCATTTTGTGAAACGTGCAAATCAGAAAATTCAAATGCGTTTTACAGTAACATATTCATTTACAATTTTAACGTTGACCAATTTAATTTAATTTGTTCTTATTAGAAATTCTCATTTTCTTACATATTGAATTATAATTAGAAGAATTTCCATTTATACTTTTCAATTATTAACGTATCAAAGCAACGGCCATGTTCTTGCGTGACAGATTTAGACGCAATATGGTAATTGTACCAAATTCATTTTATCTTGACAACTTTAAAATTCTTTGTGAAGACACCGGTGGCCGTTTTTAAATACTATGATTATGTTAATTTCCATTGTTATGACTGTTTAACGCTAAACGCCCTAACGGCCTAATCGAAACGTTTGTTATGTATGTATATTATTAGATTATTAGACGAAGTTCATATTAGCACGTGACAAAACTCAACTCGGCTCGCTTCTCCTTATATTTGTTTGTAATTTCGAAGTTAATAATTCTTAACCTTAATTAACGTTTGCGTGATCATTTTTACCTTGATTAACGTTTGCGTGAGTTGCACAAGATAATCCATGACCTGGCCGTGTAAAACAGGATCTTGAATATTATTAACATCTCCTAATGCGGACAGCATACGTCGCCATAAAACGACAGCCACATCTGGCAACCATCCACGAACTCCTCCACCTGCCATTACCGATCTTCTCTCGGATGCGTCATTTGTATCTGCAGAACAAAAACAATTGCTGAAATACATGCTCTATATCAGATATATGACGGTCCAAGTTTAAAACGAAATACATATTATTGAAACAAACGTAATTCATTTGCATTATTTATGGATTACGAAATTGCCAGTTAAGCCTTATATGCATATCTCGCGATGTTGTGCAACAAGAAAAATTGTTACAAGCTTAATATAAGATTAATGATATAAAATATATAAAATAATAGATATATAAAATTCCAAAAGCGGAAAACCATCTGAAAAGCATAGGTTTAATCGAAGAAATATTTTGATTTAAATATTATTCAAATTCTTCTCTGTTGCATTAAATGCTCGAGCGATCGTCAAAGCGTTATTGTTAACAAAAGAACATTATTCGACTAGTATGAGACGGTTGTAAAGTGGTTGTTAATGCAGAACAGATATAACAATTTTTCCCGGGGGATCGAAAATATTCACACACCGTGATTAGACAAACTTTCGCAGTACGCAACGTATAGATATTACACAATGACAGGCCATACATACCGATACTGCTACCGTCAATATTCTCAATCTGTATGGGGCTATCTTTGTTGCTGTCAACGCCGCTGCTGGGTGTCGGCGACGGGCAGCGTGGTGACGGTGGTTCGCTATCGACTATAACAATGCTATCCAAAGATTTGGCACGTCTGCTGGACAGCATCTTCCGACCGGCCGCTGCGGACGACGAAGCCGACGAGCCGCTCGACAGTAACCGCGCCATATCTTGTTCTATCGATAGGGGGAGTACTGCGCGCGTGGAAATTGTTTACACTTAAGTCAAGAAGTAGGACAAACAACACGGAGATGTAGGTATTCAATGACAAGTCGCTTAGTTAAAATCGATTCTTGAAATGAACATGACATGCCAATTAAAAATTAGAATAAGCGACGAATGGGTGGCTGCGTTATAAATATGAAGAAATCTACGGGTGGGAGTGGATATTACTGTGTGTCCGTACGACACGGGGAGAAGTTATTTTTAACTTTTAGTGTGTCGACGCCAAAGCAAAAAAAAAAGAGAGAGAGAAGGAAGACACAGTTATAAATAAATTGCGCACACAGCAACACAAAGGCACTACCAAAAAGATTTCGCTCCACAGTTCGGAGAAGTAAAAACCGAAAAAATCAAAAATAAAAAGAACCATGTGTGGCCGAGAATAAAAGGAGTCCGTTACACTTACCGGGAATACCGCTGTGTATCGTATGCGTTCGCTGCCTATGCAACTTCGTACGAGCCTTGACGTTGTTTATAGTGTTGTCGCTCGCACTGCGCGGTAACGGCCGCACCTTCCTCATATCGCGCAGCGGGTGATCTGATCAAAGTCGACAAGGTTTTTTTTGATTCAGTTTTGAAATCAGTTGTTTCGCGACAAAAGAAAGTCTATAACAATCTATGGGTGCTTTCCATTTGGTGACACAAGTCGACACAAACGTCATTCTATCTCTCTTAGCATTTAGTGAGTAACAAAGACAAAACGATACTTGTGTCGACTTGCGAAAGCCTAAATAGAAACCCTATACAAGCTTTACGTACCTACGACGCTTTCTTTCGGCGCGGTATTGTTCTCCTGATCGACGCTACCCTTCCGAGGCGGCTGTACGCTTCCAGTCGACGCCGCGCGGCTCCCAACTCCACGGCGCTTTTTTGACTTTTGTTCGCTGAGCCTGTCCAATGGTAGGTCGTTCAAATCCAAGTTGTACACGTGTCTCGCCAGTACCCTCGTTAGCGTGTCCAGAGTTTTCTAAAACAGTCACATAAATATAAAAGAAAACGTTACTTCATGTACATGAGTCAGAGCACGCGAGATATTCGTCGCACACACTCACCGCCCACTCGCGAATTAATTCTTCCCATTGCGTTAACGATGTCAACACTTCTAGAAACTGGTCCCATAATTGGGTAGAAATAACCACGTTTAAGTTAGCCTTAATCCACGTAACAATTAGAGTCTGGAATATGGCAGGCGCGAGTTTCCCACCGATACTTTCCTGATGTTTGCGGCGAGAGGATTTCTCGCTTAGTACGAGCGATGTGATTTGCAGTAATACTCTAAGGATTCAAGAAATTTAAATTAGCCAGGTTATAAAATAATTATCGCTCGTATGTATAATAACAATGAAGTAAAAGAAGAGTTAGGCCAATAAATGAGCAACTTTTTGGTTGTTTATACGTACGACGATATGATACGCACACGTAGTGTTTAGACATTATATTATTAAATGACGATTTATGTTAGTCAAGTCCGTAGAACTGCGACAAACATAAGAATACATCTGCGCCTTAATGTCAATTTTAATTGTAATGTAAATTTGCATGATGGCTAAGTAAGCCGAAACGTTCCATCAATTTTTTATATATTAAAATATTTTTTATATTAATTTGAAGAAACCAAAAAGTTGCTCGTTTATTGGCCTAGCTCTTCTTTTACTTTATTGTTTAAATTAGCCGTTGCAAAGGAATGTAAATTAATTGTAAAAAAAGACGACAGCAAACCGCAAATAAATATATACCTAAGTAACTGTTCCCAAGTTGCCGGTTCCAGTCTGGAGTGCATAACAACGTATCGATACACATTTAGGACTCTCTTACAACTGTCCGTTTGTTCCTCGAGTAACGTCAGAGACGCATTCGGGCCCGAATTCTCCAAGAAAAATACGTTCGATGCTTGCGTGATAAAAATTTGCAGGACATTTTGCAGGCCTGCCCTAATGAACAAATTTTCCCGGTGTATAGCGCCAAGATAAGAGTCGTTTCTCAATCTCGTCTGCCGATAACTGTCAGACGGGCTCTTCTCCATCTCACTTTCCCTTCTTTGATACTCCTCTAAATCCCGATCTTTATGGCCATCCAGTGGTTCCAGCATAAACGGAGGGATTTCCTACAAGATAATATATATAAAGTGCATAATAACAAAATTTACATAAACGTATACATCAGAGAGTCCCGAAATTCGCGAATCAAAATATCGTAGAAAGTCTTCGAAAAATTAAGTAAAAAAGTCGTTTGTACATTTTTATTTTAAGCAATAGTTTTTGAGATACAAGGGTTTAAATTTAGCCAATTATAGATTAGTACTCGCGTGAAGTGCGCGACCACTAACACTATCGACGCGTTCACGGACATGTTTCCGTTTAATCGTAATTTATAATTGGCTAAGTTTAAACTCTTATATCTTAAAAAAACTTGAATTAAAAATTTACAAATAACTTTTTTACTAAGTTTTTCGAAGACTTTCTTGCTATATTTTGATTCGCAAATTTCGGGACACCCTGTGTATATAATCTAGTATTTGAAACTCACATTCATTTGAATCCAATCTTTGTAAACGGCAATAGCCTTTCTTATGGCTCCCGCATGATGGAAATCCAGGAGAAATGCCTGCCTGTACAATTCGTGTACAAAGTTTACATTATCCCTATTTCCGTACAAAACCTCTCTGACTAACACGGCCGAAACGGCACTGTCCTCCTGATTTTGACTATCCTGCTGGGACATGGCTGACTCGGGCGACAGTAAATTCGAATCCGCCGAATTTTGAGTGTACACCGACACACGGCGTAATTCTGATTCGGCGTTTTCCTCGTTTGGTGTTGTGCTAAATCAATGTACGATAATGTGTCATAATTGAAATTACTGTTTGCAGAGGCGAATATGTTGTAAGTGAAATTGATTGTAAATATATAAATTACCTCTGCGAAAGATGTGCGAAAGGTCCATCTTTTCGAGCGACGTGCGTGAAGCTTGCGATCCATTTGATTAAAGCGACTTTACAAAGTACATAGTTATTCTGATTTTGATTCGTCGGTTTGCGCATCGTCGGTAATTCCAAATTAGGTTTGTAGAGGGAAAAGTTGTCGTTGAATTCCGAACAGATGTGACGAAGATACGCTACCTTAAAACGTTCTAATAAAAATTGGAAGGTTTTATGCTGGCGTGTAGATTTATCTCGCCATTCCACTTTCACCACCTGGATAGCATAAACGAATGATTGTAAATCATTTTTATCGCACGCTTTTTTAAGATTAGATATCTATGAATACGCCCATAGAGAAGTATGAATTTATATTAGGGTTGATGATTTGCTTCGAAGGTTTTGATATTCGAGCTTCGAAACTTCGAAGATTCAAAGATCGGCATTAAAACTGTCTCTTATACACATCTCTGAGCG
>NW_012026916.1:392549-414021 GCF_000956235.1 Wasmannia auropunctata
ACGTGTGCTCTTAAACTTGATACATGTGTAAATAAAAAAAGATCAATAAAACAATTCAATTAAGAAAATTCAAATTTTTAATGTATTTTTCAAAACTTCGAAACTTCGAAAGGTCAAAGCTAACGTCGAAGCTTCAAATATTTAAAGTGAGTAAAAAAACAGCCCTAATTTATACACACCTGAGTGACCATAAATTCAAGCAATGCCTCCAAAAACCTAACGGTTTCATTGTCAAGCGGCTTTTCTCCACTCTGCGGTGGTAAGATAGGCCCACCGTCGACTTGACTGACAGGACACTGATTTGATCCGTTGTCATGAAAAGTACTTTGCCCGAGTTGCGTATCGTAAAATTCTCTCTTATCTTTCTCCTCGGAATTCGCTGCTCTCGCCAGTTTTTCTTTCTTGCCATCTGTCTTACGATCACATTTATAAGGCGACGCTTGGTGCGGCGGGAATCCCGGCACCAGGCTGGCGAACATCTGGTGTATGTGTTCGGGAGCATTCTCGCCAAGAGCTTGATACCACAAAATAAAATATCTGAAACATCAGTTAAAAAAACATCAGATACAAAAATAAATACATTAAATAAATATAACATATATATACTTGTGAGTTGCTGCGCACCTTATAGCTTGTCTACGAAGTTTCCAACTATTACCAGGATGCAAGAGCTTCTGCAAAATCCGTGCTAAACTATGACACTGCCATCGTCTGTTGAGCAGCTCGGGAAGAAGAGTTAAAACTTTTTCCAGAAGTTGCAATACTTGTTCTAACTCTTCCCTGTGTGCCTTATGCACTAGAAAAAAAGTATAGATTAGTTTTTTTTTCTGTATTCAAATCAAATTACATGAGGAATATTTGTGACAAATATCGTGATTAAACTTAATTTAATGAGAGTGGCATTTGCACAAATATTCACACATATAAATGTAATCCAGTCATAAAAAGTTAGTAATGGAGGAGAAATAATCAATGCAATAAAATCAAGCTAGAGTAATATGATATATGACTTACCAATATGGAAGGAAAGCTCTGGGGCAGCAGAATGGGAAGAAATGAAAGAGATGATAATAAAATAATAACGAGTGAATATTATGGTTAATATAAAATTCATTATAAATTTTTTTGAAGACAATGATATTATTGTCAAGTTATATAATTATGCGATATATATTAAAGCATGGAAATCTTTAAAGTTACACAGCATTAGGACAGTTAGCTTTATTTAGTACATTACGTTTTAATATTAGTCTCTAGTTTGCAACTTACCGCGTTGCCGAAGATTTGCTTCGGCGGACACGAAACAATCGTAAAGGATGAAGTACACATGGCTGAAGTTACCCTCGAAAAAGCCTTTCGCCTCGTCAGTGTCCACATTTTCTTCAATATAAAAACAATAATGCGTGTGAATTAATATATATGCAGTTTCTTATATAAAATACAGTCTTGATCATAAGTATAAAGTACTCTCAATTTATTGTAATTTTTGAAAAAGGCAGTAATAAACGCTAAAGAAGGACTAATAAAACATTAAATTTTCATAAAAATAAACATTTTTCTAAAACTGTTTTTATTTTTCGTTAGATATTTTTACGTTAATTTGTGAGAGTATTTTATACTTATGGCCAAGGCTGTATATAATATTCAACGAGACATAATTATTGATTAGATAGAAAAGAAATTTTTTTCTTGCAACACATATGCTTTATAGAGAGGAGTGGTGGAAGTTCTATTACATCACTACTGGTTCTGGATATCTACTTATATAGCAGAATTCCTTTTCTTTTTCCTTATATGTATATAAAAGAAGGAAAGGGAGAGAAAGAAGGAAAAGAGATGTAACATAAATACATATTATAATGTTTCAAAATTCTTTAGTCCAGTAAGACTGAAGCAGATAAACAGAATAGAAATCTAAGGATATAATAGGATATAAGACGTCTATATAAGTACGATCCTAGGAACACACGTGTGCAAAGTGTTTGAAGTTGTAGATAATTTTTATTAGTAGTGCGTATGCAAAGACACATGCAACAACAATGTAACTTTAGCTGGAGACGAAGGCCACAGATTGGTCAATGTGGTCAAGTGGTTTCGGTGATTAGATATTGACTACCTCTCTCATAATACTGTAAAACCACAATCTTGTAACTGCTTGAATCTTAAATCTTTTTCCCTTTTATTTAGAATACACAATGGGCAAATGCTATAACATATATTTTTTCTATATTAAACGAACAGCTGAGAAATAAAATAACATGTGAGTAATATTTTCTCAAATCTCTTAGTAATTTTTTTATATAATTTGTCTAAAAAAAAATTATTAGTCTTGCTTTTAAGATCTGTTAAATATTATATAAAGTATATTTTACATTCCATAAAGAGATGCATATGAAAGTCACGTCTTCTAAAATCTGCATATAACTAGAATTTAATCATTGCAATAATACTTTTATATATTCATAAAATATACCGTTACAAAAATCTCTCGTTAATGTTATTTAAGGCAACTTTGGCTAAATTCGATTAATTTAACTGATAATTAACTTATCAAGTAAGCCTGTGCTATTTTGTTAACACAAATCGAATTATTTCATAAGTTTAATACATAAAAAATATATTAAATTAGGGATAACCAATAAAAATTTTGCGGCGAGCGAGTCTGCTGGTTGAATGAATCAAAGTTTGGTCTAAGTCACCCATAGAGTAATTATTTTATGTGTTCCATTAACAAAACATAAATACGTTCCTCGGCGTTATCTTTTATTTTCAAGAAAAGTCAAAGAGAGTTGCACGAGGTAAACAATTTTTTTCCTCGGCAACGTTGTATACTCTCTCTCTCTCTCTCTCTCTCTGTATATCCAAACGAGGAGAGTAAAAGCTGAAGTGGGACTCGTTGAAGAACGCGATAGCCCCCCAGAACAGTAGGCGGAATTCGAACGAGAGATCCGCTAGAACTTCCCCGCGCTGGGAAACGTTCTCGCAAATATTTGAGGCGTCACCGCGCCAAGCGCGCGTGGGAGCGAGCAAATAGTCCGCGGTAATCGCGATCGCCCCTTCCGCGAAATACACCTGACTCACGACTCAGCCTAATCACGCGGGGCCCCCGTCATCGCGCTGACACGCGTCGTCGTCGCCTCACCTAGCACGATTTTGAGATGCTTGAACCGCGTCGCGCTGTCCTTCTTGACGTCCTGGATCTTGAGCGTCGACTTCTTGACGTCTACATGGAGCTTCTTGCTGAACATGATTCCGAGCCGCCGGCGGCCGCGGGGACAGGCACAACCATCGACGGCGACACCCCAGGATTGCGGTCCGCGTCGATGCCGTCGGGGAAGGGGGTCCGGTTACCTCCGCGCGATCACCATGCCAGCGGTGCGAGGTGCATCGCCCACCCCTCACGTCACGTCGAAGTCGGCGTCGAGCTTTTCGCACACACACCTCCGATCAGATGTACGCGACGGCGGCCATCTTGAGCGCCTCACTGGCCGCGCACGCGCCGCACGCGCGACACGACGCACCCAGCGCTGCGCCAGCTCGGTGGCTCCTCGGGGCAATGACATCATCCGTCATCTAATAAATCTAATTCCCGGAGAACGTGTGTGACGTATCTCACGGAATAAGTTGTCTGAGGGACGTCTCGAGATTTCAGAGATGTGTCATATGCAATTGTCGGAGAAACATCTACTGTGATGTATGTACGTCTTTAGAAAGTTTTTGTCCTGATTTATCATATTTGAGTTTTTTTAAACGTTTCGGCATCCCGGGAAAAAAAGTTCCACGTATAATTATAAATTATATGTATATAATTATATACAAAATAAGTCCATATATATCCATATACATATACATATTTCTTTTCTTTGTAAAATTATATTGTTTGATACAAGAAAAATGATAATAATAAAAAGAAAACAAAAATAATTAAAAGGATAATTTTTGCATTGTTTTTTTTACAAAAATGAGAAAAAATTGTTCATATATAATTATACAATATATGTATATTTTTATATATATGAGCAATTTTTCTCATTTCTTCAAATTTGATTTTTTGTAAAAAAAAAAAACAATGTATAAAAATTATCCTTTTATAATTATTTTTTATGTTTTCTTCTTATTATAATATATATTAAATACGTGCAATAATTGTTTAAATATTGTAAGAATTTTATACTTATTTTGTAATTTGTACTATACGTATAAAATAAGTACGTATAATTAACCGTGCGATGGGGCTTATATATGAAAGAATGATACTTTTACTAATGATCAGCTTTATAACTGCTTTATAATATTATGAGAAAAGACTGAAAAGAATGTATGAAACGAACGTTAACACGAACACATTTTAAATTTTAATTCTGGATATAGCACAGATTCGAACCACATCCATTTTCAACGTTATGATTTTATCAACAAAGTCAGAAAATGGATGTAGCTGAAACACGTCTGTTATCCACGATGGTATTTGACTAGAATTAACGAAACCGTTTTTACCGAACAGCGATTACAACTATAACGATATTCGATTTCACTGGACGCGCGTATCGTGTCGAAGAGCGATGTCAAAAGACTAGTCACACGCGGTTGCTGCGCGATCTCAAAATGAGTTCGAGAGACGAGGAAGCTGATATGGAATTTGCGTTCGTCAAAGAGAACAGTAGAAGTCAGCAAGAGAAGGTGAAGGCGTTTTGGAAGTTCTTAGACGCTCAGAATTGTTTGCAACCACAGGAAGGTATTACGTGATCAAAAATATATTTATTTTTGGTAATTTAGGTTATCATACTCTGTAAGAATATTTCTGTCATTTTACAGAAATTTTGCGTATCTTATAAAATACGTGCGCGTATTAGTATCAAATTTTTGTCGTAAACGCATTTATTGTATAATATTGTACGGCAATGAAGAAAAATTGTATTTTGTAATTAATTACAAAATACATACCACGCGTACGTGTCGAATCGTTTGACATTCGTTATCCTCATATATGTAAAAGGTGATCCATACACGAAGAGAATTTTTTTTTTAATTTACCTTACAAATCATGTTAATTGTGAGACAATATTAGTATTTCGGCTAAATGTCACTGTGCACTACAATAAATTTTACTGTAAAATCTTATTGTAGTGCACATTAAAATTTGCCTAAATACTATATTGTCCCACAATTAACATGATTTGCAGGGTAAATTAAAAAAAATTTTCTCCGTGTATATTTATATTAGAACACACATTTTTATGTTATGTGTACAATGGTTTTAACATGCACTGATTATAAATGCGCACTCGTGCGACCAACCGAACTTCGCTAACATTTGCCTAAATACTATATTGTCCCACAATTAACATGATTTGCAAGGTAAATTAAAAAAAAATTTTCTCCGTGTACTTACTTCATTTTTCTTGTAAGTACGTCTCAGATACTACCATCTCCAAAATCGGGAAGATATTTTTTTAAACATGCTGTTTGGAGAGTTCGAAATTTTATAAAAATAGTCAATATCAAACAAAATTCCAAATTGATTAAGAAATATTTAAAACTGATTGCTTATAATATTTTGATGCGCGAAGGAGTACTGGAGCGCGAGTCGCTACCAGAAACGGAAACGTCGATGTCGAGCGTGGAGGAGTTCATGAAGGAGAAGGATATTTGGCGCAAGGGGCTGAAAGTTTTCCAACGACTCGGCCTGGACAAAACCGCTCTCGCGGCTGATAACAGATGCGAATTCTGCCTCGCACACAAAACGATTAAACGACAGTACGGTTAGTGGAATGACTCTGTATAGAGCGTTAGGTAAACCAGTATTTTTCCTGATGATCGCAGATGCGATCCTCTGAACCGACCTGAGAATCTAGACGACACGGTGATGCAACCGTATGAGGAATTGAACGCTGATATGAAGGCTTTCGAGCAGCGTCTGAAAAGTCAGCGCGAAGCGCCTTACGCTTGTGACAAATCAAATCCTCGGTGCAACTCCAGTCATATGTAAAATCGAAAAAATAATTGTATACTTGTACGGCCGACGTCTTTCTTCGACTTGCGCGAGAATGGTCTTTCTTTGATTTACCGCGACGAAGTTCCAATTTTTCAATCGATTTTTAATCATTCAAATTCTAGCGGTTTAACAAATTTATGCTTATTTATGAAAATTATAGGTTTTATAATAAGGAATAATAATATTGTTTTGTTAATATTTTGATATATAACTAATAAAAAATAATATAATAATTTTGCATGTACTTACAAAGGCGCGATATATCTGTTTTGGCATTGTCCAATTTTTTTATCTTTGTAGAAATATCTTTTGTATATAAAAGAAGTAATACATTCATGCTCGACGAGACGGTACATACTATCGATTTAATCTATTTTCAAAAGAAATTGATAAATTTCTATTTGCTATACATTTTTTAAGTTTTTCTTGGCATCAATATTAATCGAACGTGTAAATATATTTTTTTAATTTTTTAATTTTATATTTATCTTATATTTATTTATAGGATCAAAAAAGGGAAAATGAAAGAAAAAAAATATATATATTTGTATTCGAAGCCCGGGTCTGCTCTCGGCGGCCTTGAATAAGAGATTGGTCCATATTCATACTACTTTTTATCAATAAATGCGTTTATTGATAAAAATGATTATTTTTGAGATTCTGTACATGTAAAGTTAACTATAACGCGCTAAATGCGCGTTTAAAGGGGCATTTATCGATAAAATTAAGATACACGGAAAAAACGATTTTGTTGAAAGGTTTAAAAATTTTGCTAAAAACATATCTGAAAATTATTTTTTGTTGAATCATCAAAATAATTTGTTGGTATGTTAAAACTGATAAGTATTGCTATAAAACGTTTTGATATTCTATAGCAATTATTTTGACTTTCGCACAAAATTATTTTGATTAGTGAGCAAAAATTATTTTTAGATTTGGATTCAGCAAAATTGTTCTTTCCGTGTATGAATACGGACTATTGTCTTGTAGCGAAGTTCGGTTGGTCGCACGAGTACGCATTTATAATCAGTGCACGTTAAAACTGTTGTACACATAACATAAAAATGTGTGTTCTAAATATAAATATAAAAACGGCTATAATTAAAGCAAAATTCTTATATTATTTTATTGTATTATTTGGTACAATATGTGTTGAGCATTTTGTCATTTGAGATGTTTCACTTTTACCCTGAGAACAGTGTACATAAAGGCATAAATATGCACTCAACAATCGCACTGACCGCGCGCCTTTAAACAACGATATCAAAATCGACGTAATCGATGGCAAGAGAATTACCGCGTATAATAGGACTGAGAAATGTTAATTAAGTTAACAAAGCGCATGGCTAACAGACGTATAATAAGAAATGCTTCGATGATCCGACCACGCGCTTTTAAATTGCCGTCGAAGGCTGCAGCGTATCAATCGCGACGTAGGTAATCGATGATTACGAGAATTACAGCGTTTACAATACCAACGCGATACAACGGGGGCCATGCAGCTCTCCGGCGGAGGTTGCCGGTCGTTTAATGGAATTGGAACGGGCCGGAATATGGATGAGTAGGGTAGCGCACATCCCGAGGTACCGCGGTGTGGTGTATCGAATTTCCTTAGTCCAGGAGGTCGACGTTGTTTCGAGCAAGGTGCGCCGCCACGGGAGCTACCCATGAATGGACCCTGAATGCACGTCCTTACGCGACATCTGGTCTCCTGGGCCGACGACGTTGTCTTCTTATTGTCAGTCGCCCGTCCGTACAAGCGGGATATTTTGCGCCAATCGAGGACATCGCTCGATTTCCTCGAAGTCTACGATTGAGGTGCACGACGCGACGAACCCCGCCTCTCTTACGATTTTTAAGGACATTGATTTAAATCGAATTTGCTCGAGAAACTCTCAAAGAAACTGATCGGACCACTGCGCTAAATCTTTCAAGCATTGTCGCAGCGCTGTTTTCAAAAATGATAATAATGCAGAAAAAACCGACGTTCGCGTATTGATATTTTAAATTTTTTAATAAAATATATATCTTTTCTGATCTTGCGATTGAACCGCAGTCGAAAAACTCCGATAATACTGTTCTAAAAGCACGATATTCTATTTTATTTTACTTTATTTTCCATTATATAACTTGTAAGCGTGCGTATATATTGGCACCAAATAGCAGAAATTTGATTTAATTTTATAAATATATATATATCGCTCGATATTTATATTTTTTATTAAAAAAAAAAAGAAGAATGTTATCACTTTGTTGTTATGTTTGGAAATTAGATCGGAGCACATTGTAGCGACCGCCTGGAGCAAAACGTAACCGGAAGTCTAGCACGGTCAAGCAGTTATCGGCACCGTCAGCATTATCCTTCCATGAACAATAATCACAGGCGCACGATCGTTTGTGCGTCGTAGGGGGCTTCCGTTTCGCTTCGATCTTACGTTCTCCTTTTTTTTTTCTCCTACTCGTGCCATTACGCGCGGACCATTTGTCTCCCGTGGAACGAACGGTCCATTGTCTCGTAAGTCTCTCGATCGGCCGGGACCGCGCCGGAAATCGGCCATCGAAAACCGCGCCCGTACGCCCGCACGCACGCACATACGTATACACTGTGTACGCACGTCGCAATGTGTATATCTGTATAATCGCATAGAAGCGATCCGATAACTATTTCGGTCGGGGCGAATCCCTCGAAATAGTCGTTATCACCAAAGCTCGTGTAAATAACATAATACTCTTAAATATAGGATCTAAATTATGAAGAGTAAGATTTGGAATTGGCACATCGTCGGTTACTGCGCATGGCGCAATTATTTACGAGGGCTAAATAGGACATGTGCTTAGCCGTCGTTAGTCAAGTTACGTACAAAACGGTCAAATCTAATTCTCGATGATTCCTATACGTTGAGTTATACGAGACGTATGTCCAAATATAACGTCGAGAATCCCGCAGTAATTAAGTTTGTAGTTATTGGAACGCTAGACTAATATTGCATGACTCGCAGACGATCTCAGCGATCAGAGAACTTCATTTGGGAGGGAATATGAAATATGAAAAAATAAGAAACGTGATCATAAAATCACGCAATTTACGCAAACTGTAAAAATTAATTAGAAGATATCGAAGGTGACGTAGGAAAATGAAAAGAACGCGCGCGAAGGATAAACTGCAAACAAAGCATATCTTAAACATGTATCGATATACATATATCTATATCTCCATACAAAGTTATAACGCAGGAGAGTTTTAGGATTTATTACTTGCGCATACAAGCAACCAGGAAAATTCGTTTGATATGTTTACAACAGTTTTGCAGCGTAACAATTAATAACGCAGCGTGATAATTTACGACGCATGTCAAGTGCTGCATTCAATTGATTATACACACCACATTACACTTATATTTTCATAAGCGTTGGACATTTTTACCACTCTGTTTTAATTAATATTTGAAAAAAAAAACGAATGAATTCTCTTGGATATCTATAATGCTGCTCTACTTGCATCCCCGGTGTGTACGTACTTTTTTTTGCGTCATATAGTTTAGTTGCATAATTTATGGTATCTTCGCGTGCACCGCATCCTCGCGTATCTCCGATCCATATATATACATATAGTCCTGACATATCGCACGAGAGGTGCATCCGTATAGCCTCGTCCTGATTCCTCTCCCGCGAATAGAGCCGCACCTGGAGCATAATGGACGCGCCGATGGAAGAACAGACAGGGGCACGAAAGGGGCGAACGTACAGAGACAAAAGCACGAGAGGTAAGAGAGCGATCGAGAGGTAGTACAAAAGGAGCAGGAAGAACCTGGACGAGTAAAGAGAGGGGGGGGGAGAAAGAGAGGAAGGGGTGGATGGAGGGGAGAGAAAGAGAGAGAGAGAGAGAGAGAGAGAGAGAGAGAGAGAGAGAGAGAGAGAGAGAGAGAGAGAGAGAGAGAGAAGGTGGGTGGAGAGAAGGAAAAGAGGAGAGAGCGTAGAGTCCCGTTGACGGAGATTCGACGAAGCAGCAATGTTTAATCGGTGTTGGCCCGCATCAGGTTGATCGAGGACCCCCCAATCGGGTGTTGGAGGACGACGTGGGCCCGTGACGACGGCATAGGGAGGTCCGGAGCAGCACAAGCGGAACCGGGGAGAGGCTGCGCCGTGGAGCCGATCAGGCGAACAATGGAGGCGGGATGCTCATTTGTCTGCGGGCATTGTTGTTCACCCGGCCGGAAACACGAGCCTCGTACTCTCCTTTTCCCCTCTCTATCGTCGTTTTCCATCTCTGTCTATCCACGTATCCCTCTCGTCCTCACTCTTCTTCTCTCTCTCTCTCTTTCTCTCTCTCTCCCCCTCTCTCTTCCTCCCTCTCCCTCTCTCGTAGTCGCGTTTGCCATCCGTGCATCCTCCTCCTCCCCTCTTTCCCGCCGTAGCTTTTTCCAGTACGAAAGTACCGCGATGATTCCGCCAATCGTGTCGCTCGACGTCCGCAGGTCGATGGTGCAAAAATTCGGGATAACCGTTTCCACCATGTTCAACCGCGAGTCGACGCACAATGTTGAATGTGTCGGTCTCGTCCGCTGACTTATCGATCGGCGGAAGCTCATACATCGGGGTCCCGCGATGCGTGATTTACGAGAGATTCCTAAGAAAAAGAAATCTTTCCTTGCAGGCTGTGAGGGGAAACAAAAGAACAGGGCCAAAGCTGCTTGTCAAGCATTCAATTTGCGCGCTGTTATACAGCATCTAATTTTTTTTCCTTTGATTTGACATATAGATTTGCCTAAATTATATCGGTTTGCCGAGAGTCGCCAAAGAGATCTCGTAATATATCTATAATGACCACATGGAGAGAATTTTTTTAAAAATTTACTCTGCAAATCATGTTAATTGTGGGACAATATAGTTAGGCAAATTTTACTGTGCACTACAATAAATTTTATTGTATTTTACTACTGTCAAATTTATTGTAGTGCACAGTAAAATTTTCCTAAATTCTATATTGTCCCACAATTAACATGATTTGCAGGGTAAATTAAAAAAAAAATCTCTCCGTGCACGATCCGCTATACTTAAGGACGTAAACAATAATAATCAGGACGACGCAACAAATAATGAGTTCGTTAATTCGAGCGCAAAAGGTCATTTCTTACTGTCGTCTAAAATGAGATGATACATTATTGAAAGATCCGATTAATTTTGATCTTTTGACGTTAAAGATATCCAATGATACCCGTACACGCCGACGCAAATGAGCGTCGATTCGACGTTAATACTTGTTGATTAAATAATACTTGCGTGGTATCGAGGGGTAAAAGGGGCTGAATTTTATAAGAAAGGTCAGCCGGTGAAGTACACGGAAACAAAAAGGCCAACGGGAGCGTGTGCGGGAGGATACGAAAATAGAGGGGCAATTTCGCGGACGACCACATCCACCAGCGGTCATCGGGAAGGGTCCTCGTTTTACGGCCGTTTCGGATCCGTTCGACCGACAGGAGCCGGCCGGCACGAAGAGGAGCAGTCGAAGGACCGCCGGTGAGAAAAGAAAAGAAAAAAGAGGAAAGAGAGAGAGAGAGGGAGAGAGAGAGAGGGAGGGAGGGAGGGAGTGAGAGGAGGTCTGGCAGCACCGGCGATTGAATGGCTCTGCCAAATTAACAATGATTTATGGGGTCGGTGTACCCCAATACACCATTCTATTAACATCACATTATTCGATCGACAAATTACACACCGACGATCGCGCTTACGGGCCGGATTCGACACTTTTTATTTTTAGCCGGTAACAAATGACTCCACCGCAATTACCCGGGCGCGTGCATGACAAACAGGGACCCGCTCTTTCAATCTTTATAAGCAATAATAATCCGCACTAAAAAGTTTTTTTTATAATGTCCAGCAAATATAAATTTCTTCAAATGCAAATTCGCGTTATGTTAATTATAATTAATTTCTCTTCGTATAAAAATATGTATATTATTGAAAAATCGAGAACGCGAATGGCTTGAGAAGCGGCGGAAAAACACATCGTATAATAAATTTTCCGACGCTTTGTGTTATTTTTGCTGAGAAGCGTATGTTGTTGCCCGCTCTCTTAATTGGCCGCGTCCGCAGTTTTCATATTGTGCGTGCAAAAATTAATGCACACGTACATTTTGTTAATGTTTCCTTCGTCGGTTATTAACGTGGCGCGCGGCCCCCGCGTATATATATATTTTCCGATAAGTACGGACACACCGCGCGCGCTGGTACCATCCCGTTATATTTGCCATGTAAATTTTCAACAATAAATATCGTATCGGTTTATATGGAAAACTGATTTATTACAAATTACATCATTAATATTTATATTAGTATTGCGGCAACGTGCAGTTTATATATATGCGCTTGTTCGATTCTCATTAATTGCAAAGCTTCTATAATTACACATAAATATACACATAAATATACGTGCACCCGTGTATATACCGCGCGTTTCAAAAGACCCCACGCGCGGGGACACGCGGTGCAGCGGGACGTGCAATTTTCCATTATTCTCCCTCAATTCCGTACGTAAATCGGGGCCCGATGACCACCGATGCGGACGGTAGCCATTTTGATGCACGCGGGCATCCCAATTTCGCGGCTTCTTCGCTGTAACGTGGAACGACGTGGCGAACGAGTCCCCGCGCGGGTTTCCCATATGATGGATGGCGGGGGAGGAGGAGGAGGAGGAGGAGACGAGGGGGCATATTACGGCTCATTGGGCAGGTGAACAAATTCGTCGCGACGTACTTGTGGATTACGTGAGGGGGGGGACCCCCGCGCGCGTTAGTCCCCAAAATTTCGGGCCCCAACGGCAAACGCGCTGCAACGCGCGGGAGGAGGGAGGGCGGAGAGGACGGTTGTCGTACACCACCTTATCTTCGACATCGGGGGCCCCTTCGAGCTTCCTTCTTAACGGGTGACCGAGCACGAGCTACGCGTACTACACGCAACGTGTCCCGTACAACGACTTTGTGTGCACACCGGAGCTTTGTGTACGGCGTCTTGGTCTCCTTTCCCCTCCCCTTCTCCCCCTCTTTCTCTCCCTCTCGCAGCCGAGACTTTTTGTTTGCGTATGGTGCGACAACCGGTAACCGGGCGATTTTTTTCACTTGACCGCGGTAATCTACGATGTGCTCCGTAAATTACGCATATTATACCTATACTTAAACATTCCAAGCGAGGTTGTAAGATCCTTAAAATTAATCGAGATTTGTTTCATTCTCTATTCATAGATATTTCGTTTCTCTCTCTTCGGATCGTTATATACTTTAGATTATTTTACGTAAGGAAGAAGCAGAGTTTTGTGCAAAAGAAACAATCTCGCGATGAATCCTTTGAATCAGGTACCTACACACGGAGAGAATTTTTTTTTTAAATTTACCCTGCAAATCATGTCAATTGTGAGACAATATATGTAGTATTTAGGCAAATTTTACTGTGCACTACAATAAATTTTACTGCGAAATCTTATTGTAGTGCACAGTAAAATTTGCCTAAATACTATATTGTCCCACAATTACATGATTTGCAGGGTAAATTAAAAAAAAAATTCTCTCCGTGTATATATGTATACGTTTGCAGAAATGGAGAGTACACTTCTTTGCATATCGATCATAATTATACAACTAACAATCATCCGTGCAATTTTTTCTGCGTTCCTCTTCGGTGCTCGCCAATTTTGCAAGAAAATATTATCAGAGAACGCTTTGTATGTGTGTACAATAGCTATGAGGACGACCGAGAAGTTCCAGGAAAATTCAGGCCGAGCTCGTAAACCTCTCGTCCCTCTCTCTCTTCCTTAATTTCTAATTTCATTACGGATTCTCGGACGGACCGCATAATGGTCTCGGCTCGTCCCATAAGCCATCTGGCACGATCTCCGGTTAGGATCTGTATCTATGTATATGCGTATCGAAAGATCGATCAAGATCGATCAGGACGGGAGAGGCGACGTCTAGCTAGCTTCGGCGACCGACGGCGGCGAGTCCGGTTATAGTTTGCTAAGGCGTGTAATCATGTTACGATCGAATTTACATGGCAAATTGCGCTAACGTAGAAAAAACGATTTCCTTCTGGCGCGGGCAGCGGATGGAAATTTTTCTGTCGGGACGAGTGTGTTCCCGTTCTCCCCGAATATACCTCGATATTACAGCCGCTCCCCTCGAAAATTCATATTTTGTTGATCGAGACGTATATCTTCCGGCTGCAGCACTCTCTCGCGATGTAATCGTTTCGATATTATTGTCAATATTTGTAAATTCATTTGACGTCGCATTATTATAAATACATTAATAATAATAAAGTATGTATTATATCGTTACGTTATATTATATTACGGAGCGATGAGATGCGCTAATATATGTATAATCAGAGATTATTTATTGAAAATGTAAATTATTAAAATAAGAATAAAAATCACAAAGGGCGAAATAAATTAATCTGTTAATCAATGCTTTGAGATTACTGAGATTTTTCCGCATGCAAAGTGAAATAAGCATTTTTATTTTATGTCTGTTAATCTTTTTATATATTTGTAAAACCTGATTATACTATTTTATTTTGATTATCGCAAAGTAATTCTGAGGTGAACGTTATGAGCCAGGAGCTCGATAGAATAATATCGTTTTGCACCTTGCAAAATTTTCAATTTCTCGTATAAATAACTTGTGGTGCAAGGTATACCTACCTCTTTCTCGGAGAACAAAATAAGTTTTCCGACATCTCACCATGAATTATTCTCAGGTAAAAAAACGTTTGCAGAGGAAGGCAGTTGAAATTAATAGACGACGACGACGACGTCGACGATGATAACGTCGACGAAGATCTTACGCGATACAATATAGTGACGCAGCCAGACGGAACGAATTATTCTAATTCGCTCTGTATTCGGACCGGCGTGTCTCTAGGAAACAGCTATTATGCTTTTAGACGTGCCTAACCGGACCTAGACAATGGTTCTATTAGCGAGGTAGACTTATAACGACAATATAATCGTTTAAATACTACCGCTTCGCGTTAAATCTCAAAATTTTCCACGTGTCTTCTATATAGCGATTCTCGCATTTGTCCTTCTTTATTATATGCAATATAAATTTTTACTGACGTCTCTTATTTAATTATCGGTTCTCGCAGTAGTTTTCATTTACACGGCAATTCTATAGATTTATTTGCTATAGAATTTATTGCAAAATTTAAAATCTAACGTAAAGATTTTTGTTATTCGTTTAAGAGAAGCATTTAAGAATATACAGGAAAATGAGAACTACGGAGAAATGAAGTGTGTACGTTTCACGTACTGCTGGCTCATCCATTTTATCTTTTACCTACAATAATGATTAACTGTGTCCACGATACCACGGTATTTTTAGTGCTCGCCTTTACAAAGTCTCCATTCATATATTTCGAAAGTGGGGCATTCGCTGAAAAAAGGTTTGCGACGTTCGGCCAATTGGCGAATGCAGGGCAACATTGTCCACGCCGGGTTACATAATGGGCCTCCTCTGGCGCGTCTGTAATAGCGGGTAGCCCGGGTATTTAGATGAGTTGACTCCAATTGGCGTACATGTACGTACCGTGAGAATCCAGTATCTGGTGCGTGGACATCAGGCCGAAGCAGGAGAAAAAAAATGGGTGAACTAATCATGCAAATTGCTCGTCGAGTTGCGTAACTCCTGCAGTTCCGTCTTCGCACACTTGATGGATTACTATTTCATCATTTATACATACAACTATCGGATAACGATTGCAAATCAAGTTCGCCAGTGATGCGCAGTGTGCGCAAAACAAAATCTGTTATAGTAATGATAAAAACGCAATTAATGCGATGTGTGCCGTCCGAGGTGCCATTAATTGCATTGCCATTAATTATATGTATAATTATATTTATATATAATCGCGGACAACAGAATTTTCGATCGGATTGTATTTTGAATCGTATAAGAGTTGACTCATGATCTTTTCGTGGCCAACAATCACAATTAATGACACCTCGAGCGGCGCATTATACGTGTTTTTATTATTATTATACCTAATTAACTGACTTCACGTTTTGCACACACTGCACATTATTGGCGAACTTGATCGCAGTCGTTAACTGATATTTTATACCCGTAATTATCTAGTTATAACGCTGGATAATGTTCATCATTGCTTTTTATTCATTAACATCGCAAGTTAGCACGTATATACGCGCAAGCAGAACGTATACATATATATATGTGGCAATACGATAAATAATGGATTCTGTTCCCGTTTCGTCACGATGGAAGAGGATTAGATTCGATTGGAATCAGAGTACAGAATTTCGAAGGAATTTATATCGAGTTTCGCAGAAAGCGGAGATCTATGCAAATTTACTTGAAAGAGAATTTTTGAAAATTTTTGAAAGATGACTCAAATATTAATAATATTCGTTTTGCACGGGAAACGATCGGAAAGAACGATTTTGTTGAAAGGTCTAAAAATTTTGCTAAATATAGATATGAAAATAATTTTTTGTCGAATCGTCAAAATAATTTGTTGGAATATTATAAAATTGATAAGCATTACTATAAAACGTTTTGACATTCTAGCAATCATTTTGCACAAAATTATTTTAATTATTAAACACAAATTATTTTCAGATCTGGATTCAGCTACAAAATTGTTCTTTCCGTGTATTGTTTAAAAGTATACTTACATGTTTGCGATCAAGAGAAATTCGAAGAGAAATTATAAGATGATTTGATTCAAATAAATTAAAGGATTTACACGGTGTTTCGGTGTATCGGCCACGTGCAGAGACGCGGCTCTTCGATCTCCGTTGTCGTTGACAGATTTCTGCAGCGGGCGACGGAAGAAGCCGCCGTGGACGATTATGCAGCTGCGACGAGGAGGAGGCATGCGGCACGCTGCTACGAGCAATGTGCGAGGCTTCGCGCGGCCGTCAATTACGATTAATTAGAGCGGAGACTGACAGCGGACGCAGCGACGGGCTACTTAATACTTTAACTTGTCGCCAACCCTCCGCGCGCGCGCGACTTCACTTCCTCCATCCGTCAACGTACATACGTCGTTTACGACGTGACCAAACTTCGTACACGCACGCCGCGGTCGTCGCGCGATCGCGAAATTATGCCATTCATACGCTTGCGCTGTAAAATTTGTCAATTAATCTTATACATATTTCCTTCAATGAATCCCGAAGGAACTTTTAACGTTTCTTCAACGATAGCAGTCTTACCAATTTAACAAAACTAATTAACATATATATTCTTTCGCAAATTAACGCAAATATATATGTTTCTATTTTGCAGTTTTCTCCTAAACCGTGAATATAATAAGGAGCATTGTGATATTCATATCACGCGTGAAGGGAGATTAAAATTTCTATACAAAAATATTTATACGTATAAATAGAGGCTCCGAAGAAACCCTGGGGCGACACAAGTCTTTTGAACGGCGACTATACGTTCCTGGAATGAATTATTTTGTTAAAGAATATAATCAAGATAGAATATTTCGTCGTTCGACTGTCGACTGGTTATCTCAAGTTGGGCCAGTATTTTAATTGCGTTCACGCCACAAAATGTAACGGCCAATATAGAACGGCCTCCCGTATTACCTATATCGGTCCCGCAAATGAGAAAAAGATTTAATGAAAGCCGATCGGCCCATCCTCTTCAAAATGAGTGTAAAATGATATAGCTCTCTTCGCCCCGCGAAAACAATTTGCGAATTGAATGCGCGAGATCGTTTGCTGAAACGACACGGTTCTTGACAATGCAACGCCCGGCGCGGCGCGCGCGCGACGAAACGGAGCTTCTACGTAATGATATGGTTTTCGGTTTCTGTATTGAAACACGATTCTCAGTAGGGCAGGTCACGCCGCGCGCGAGTGTCGTGTGCGTGTGCACACGCGTGCAATTCCTTGTAGGAGAACAACGTTCCTTGACTCCTGAATGAACCGTGCGTCACAGTTGCTGGCTTCGGTCTGCGGTCGCGCCTCTCGAGACAGGGAAAAAGTTATTTGTTCTACAAAAATCCTTCCAATCTAAAATCATCGTAAGGAATCGATTTTCTATCAGCAACAGAACAAGACTTGATAATTATGAAGAAAAGTGTTCGTCACGTTTTCATGTTGAATTAAAACAACCCAAGGTGACGTTAAATGACGTTTTAATAACGTCTTATTGACTTTAGAGACGTCTTTAAGAAGTTATTACAACGTCTTTTGACGTCACCTTGCTACTTGGGAAGCTCTTGTTCTTAAATTTACATCGTTATTTAAAAAAAAAAGATCAATTAACAGAAAGAAATCTTCTGAGAAAAATAGAGAAAGAAAAAATATTTTTATCTTGTTTTTTTTTACATCGGTACGATGAAAAATTAATAGGATATAAAAGATATTGTTATAATATTAATTAAAGATGTTACTATAATAATAATTGTGCCATATAATTGTCACGTTTATTACGATTCGCACATCGAATTAAATTTAAGATATTTTCAAAATTAAAATTGATTATCGTTTTATTCGTTCGAAGTAACGATTCAATCTTTCGCGCGGTACTACCAGCTCCTTACCGGCGCGCGTTCGTTTGTTCGTTTCTGCGAGAGCATCGCAGAGAGATACAATATAATAGCGACTGGTCCGCCAACGAAAGAGGTATAAGAGAGCGGGAGATGCAGATGGGCCGCCCCAGCCTCTTTTCCGCAGAGGCCCGCAATAAATTCAACGAGGGGGGCAGGGCCGGGTTCGATAAGCATCGAAGCATCGAAGCGTCCGTGGAAGTGCTAAGTAACTACCGATCGTATCGGAGATACGAGAGCCGCTTCGGCTGCGGGCCCTTTCGCGCATTATACCGCGCCGTATAACCGTGGAGATGGATGTATTTATTGTGTCCCGGGGGGAGTGCGCGAAACGATCGACAGGTCGAGTTCCGAAATCGGCAGGCGACAATGGTGGTGCGAACAGCGTAAACAGTCGCTATGAGCGTTGACGTTTATGAATCGAATTCCGACACCCCCGTGTGCGGCGTTGTATACAGATCGTATAGATAACGACGAGGGTGCTCCGTATTGTCGACCATAAGGCCAACTCACTTAACAACCCCGTAGAAAAAATGAGAGCATCGAGAAATACTCCTCAATATACTTCTTATTACTTTATCGACCTCAATTCGGACGCTGAATTTTTCGGAATAATACACGGAAAGAACGATTTTGTTGAAAGGTCTAAAAATTTTGCTAAAAATAAATTTGAAAATAATTTTTTATTAAATCATTAAAATAATTTGTTGGAATGTTAAAACTGATAAGCATTGCTATAAAACGTTTTGATATTCTAGCAGTCATTTTGAGTTTTGCGCAAAATTATTTTGATTATTGGACAAAAATTATTTTCAGATCTGGATTCAGCAAAAGTGTTCTTTCCGTGTATCTGTAACAGAATATTAAAAGCTCTTTCACCGTCTGTTTTTTTTAGAACATAAGAAATGTTTCACTCATGTTGCTTTAACTTGATCAACTTTTCAAAGAAATTATTATATATATTATTATACTATTGCGCAATAGTTATTGATATTTGTACAATAGATTTATTTTTTTTAGTTTTTAAGGAATACTTTTCGATTTAAAGTAGAGGTGTGCGAATATAGTTCGAATTCGAATCGAATCGAATCACAGTAGATTCGATTCGAGTTCGTTTTCGAATCTGTAAGATTCGAAATCGAACAGTTCGAGAATTTCGAATCAACAATAGTTCGATTTCGAATCAATTGCCTATTTTATTTGCTTCATTTACATCTCCCACCAATTATTCTTATCTAATATTTTTGATATTTACTTATAATATATTCATATAGATTAATAAAATATTTGAAAGCATTCTAACTATTCGTATATACACATATTATTAATTACATATTTTCTAGTTCAAAATGTCACATAAGATCATGATCCTTTGTAATGAGATGTCAATCGAAAACAGGTCTTTAGTTTGTCTAAATCATTGCGTAAAAAAAATCATAAATTTTGATATTTATTACGTTTAAATTAGCATGTAACGTTAATCTGGGAAAATTTGAGTCAGATTCGATTCGTATTCGAATTAAAGAGATTCGATTCGGTTCGACCATTCAAATGCTTGATCCGCACACCTCTAATTTAAAGCACGATAAAGATTGAGTAAAGGGCATAATGCACATGACGTATCATTTTTGATGTATCCTTGTTTAATATATACGACGAGGGTAAAACAACAAGGATAAACAACAAGGGTAAAATGATACATCATGCGCTTTACGGAATTCAGCAAAAGATTACAGTGTTGCGTATAATGAAATAACATTCTCCGGAAAAAAAGAGGGAAATGGGAGGGAGGATTTTGTTTAAATATTCTGTAATATTACATACGAATTAATTTCGCACAAATTACTTTAAATTAACAATAGAAAGAATTCAGAGTTTTTAGATTGGTTTTTAAGATTAGTTGTGCTGTCAATTCACATTTATTTAATCATAACATCATTTAATTTTAAACCCCGTTAATTTTATTAACAGTCAAAGCATTGCGGGATCCTCTTCCCCCATGTTTGTATGGTGTGTCGATTTTCACATTCTTATAAGATCCTATTAAACCCGTCCAACGGTTCCAACTGCGGCTTCGGCGTTTATCCCACAGGAGGATCGCAATTTGTCGTAATGACGTTACGTTTGCGTCACCGAGTTGCCTAATCCCATATAGATTCTACCCCATGGATTTAGCTGTCAATCCCCGAGAGCTGTCTACGGATGAAACTCTATTGGACGAATCGTCCGGCCAATCCCCGGGCACAAAAATCCGAGGTGTCATTGTACGGAAGGGGGAGACCCCGAGATGTTCGACATATGTTTGGTGGGCTGGCATTCATCCCGCTGCAAAGAGAATAAGAGGGTGGAACTGGTTCTCGAATCGGCTGCCGATCAAGCATCGCGAAACCGGTATATAATTCTTTCCTTTTAAATAATTTCGAACAATACAAAAGACGAACTTTTTATATATTATATGTATATATTATATCTATATTATATTGCATTTTTTAAATAAGAGAAAATTACATGTATCTAGCATTGAAATCTGAGCGCTCGAAAGAATTATATCCGATTTTAAATCCTGATCTTACGTGGCGTTTGACACGATCGAGGTTTCCTCTATGCGCAAGATCGATAATAGAGCTATTATTTATCGTCGACCTTCGCGATTGGATGGAGGTCCAATTATTCGCGAGATTCGGTTACGGGGAGCAGTGCCAGGGCGCCAAGTCAGGACCCGATGCGAGGGCGGGAAAGGGTGTAAGGTGACACCCCTCCGGAACAGGTCTGGCTTCCCGTCAAGAGCACGTCCGAGATAATCATATTCATAATTCGCGAGTTCGCAGAACCCGCGCCCGAATTGCACCGAGAGAGAAAGAGAGAGAGAGCTGTCTCTTATACACATCTCTGAGCGGGCTG
>NW_012026916.1:414041-433053 GCF_000956235.1 Wasmannia auropunctata
GAGAGAGAGAGAGAGAGAGAGAAAAGAGGTACCGCCGAAAGATGGCGGATTACCTCTTTTGTTACACAAAAGCCCAAGATATTCGGACGATTGTTGGCGCTTCAACAATCGTCAGGGACAGAGTTCCGGTTAAGTGCGCTATAAATTATTCAAGGCATATCGCCACACGAGAAAATTCATCTAGTATTTAGAGGCTGGAGAATAGAGAACGTTTTCTTCATTTTACTATTGTTCTGTTAGCCTTACTTACTTATATTATCTGTAAATTACATAAAACCAATTTGACAATTTTGCGGAATTTATTTATAATAATTCATAGTCTATATCCTCAATTTACCAAATTTTAATTAGTTGCTACTATATAATTATGATTTTATTGCAAAACAAATTATATAATTAAATTAATACAATATATTTCTGAATAAATAAAGTGTATTTCAGAACTAATCATCGTGCAGCGTTAAAAAACGCAAATAAATAAACAAATAAACACATCCTATAAGACACAGAATGTCAAACAGTCAGACGGTGATAACTATCCGAATAATTCTCTATCTATAACATCTAAATATAATTCGCAATTTTACGACTGAATCCTGTCGACGATCGCGCTCGAGATAGAAAATTTCGAGTAAGAGAGCGTCCGACGCGGGAGAAAAGTGCAAAAGGACAAGGGAAAGAGGAAGAAAGCGGGGAAAGTGGGGTCAATTTTTACGGAGAGAAAAAAAAGGGCAAAGCGCGTACGCGCACACGTATGCTTAAAGGGCCCGACACCGCGTGCGAGCCCTTACGCGGACGTGTGGATGTTCCAGACGGGGCCCGGGCCCCCGGAGTAATCTGACACCAATGGCCCTCCCCGTCCTACCTAGCCAGGGCCCCTTCGGCCCGCGTTCGTTCATTTGTTCGCTCGCATCCTCACGTCCCAAACTAAATCATAACCGTATTATGCGGCCCGACAATAGGGCGGCCCGCTCTCGCCGTGCAGCGAGAGAAGCTGCCTCTAATCCGCCACCGCTTAGACATCTTGCTCATTATCTTTCTATCTTCGTCTCTCTCTCTCTCTCTTTCTCTCTCCTCCATCTTCGTATCGCTCGTTTTCTCCCGTCGCGCTTCTGTGTTTTCAGAGAAAAACATCGTTTTATCGATAACACAGAAGAAGTATCGCCATTTCGGAGAAAAATCTCTATTGAAATGAACTATTTTGCAAACGAGTTTCTTCACTTTTGCAAAATATGAAAATTGTATTGCTTCAACAAACGAATGATCATTGTTAATTAGATAAAATAGTATGGCTTTTTGTGAAGAATTGTAAACAACATGTCTTTCTTCGAATCGCTCGTTTTCTCTCATTGCGAACTTTTTATTTTCAGAGAAAAACGAATAAAAATAAATTTTTATTCAATAGAAAAAAATATTATAATTAATTCTAGAGAAGGGTGTCTATAAATAAACTGTCAATGAATGAATCTCTTCACGTTTGCATAACGAAAATTGTATCTATAGGTACTTCAACCAACGAATGATGATTATTGACTTAAGATATATTTTAGTGAAGAATTGTAAACAGTGTACCTACTATGTCTTTAACAATGCACAAAATGGCACTTATACGAAATATTCGCAAAGAGAAGAAATGAATGCGGATATTACAGCGCGCGACTATATCAAATGAATTTTCATTACGCAAATCGTCTAAATGAATAGGGAATAAGATCGATATTTCATGAGTTTCGGGTTTCTGCTGCGGACTATAGCTCACAATCCCACAACTCCCCCGGCGAATTATTTTATTAAAGTCTAGCCCAATCGCGATTGCCCCTCCCGGGTCGTCCTTATCAACGCGATCCTAATCTCGCCTGGAATTATTTTCGCGATACACACGTGAATCTACATATCTATATACGCCACCCATGAAACGTCGCGACGCAAAGCACCTATCCACCTACGATTTTCCAGAAAGATCTGCCGTGAACTGTCGTCCCGGCGAGAGAGGAGGAGGGCTGGGACCGCGATTTATCTCGCCCTCTTCTTTATCTCGCCTCTCCGCGGCACCAGCTCGCCTCGCCTCGCCTTACCTGGCCTCGCGGCAAAACGTCGGGGACGGAATTTAAATTTCACAAATTAGTCCGTCCATTACACCCTCGGCATAATCGGGGCCGGCTGATCTCTTTCTCTCTCCTGCGGGGACCTCTCTCCTCTTTTCAACCTTCTCCCTTCCTCGCGGCCGGACGCCGCGGACGCCACGCGGCGGACGGGTTCCTGGAAAGCGTGGGTGCCCTCTCCGCTCCGCTCCAGCCAACCGTACAGCCAGCCGGACAGGATCACGATCTGGACGCCTACAAATCATAACGCGGGTGCACCGCGCAGATCTCGCCGCGAGATCCTCTCGCACCGGCTCTCTTCCTCGAGACGATCCCTCTTGTTTCAGCCGCGCTGCAGCGCGGATCCTTCTTCCTGGACCCTTCTCGTCCCCGATGATGGAGCGTGGCCGCGCTGTCGTGAGGATGCACACCGCGTCGCTGACGCGCCACGTATAATATACCGAGAAAAGGCTTGGATTTTTGAAAAATCCCGAAAGCGCGCCGACGCATCCGAAAATCGTGGATCTCTAAACGTCTACATGTACTCATATAGGATTCTACAAGGATATAAATCTTAACGGCAAGGATATAAATACAGTTTCCCCTCGGTCTCGAAGTCGCCCGTTATGCAGGACGCGAGCTATAAAAAATAACGAAGTCTCCGCGTACCGATCGTGCCGATAACGGCAATTATGATAACGACACACGGGCAATAAAATAAAAGTCAAGACGGTACGTATATCGTAAAGGTAAATATTTTCTCTTATCAACCAGAGATTGCGATCTATCGAAACGACATTTGTAAGACGGAAGATCTCTCACTTTGCACCGCCCGTCCGGAGGTGAGGCGTGTGGGCCTCTTCGTTTTCCGAGCGCGGGCATCGGTCGGGCCGATCTCGCGCTTAGAATCGTGCTCGCGAAACACAACGAGCTCGATCAGGGGGGGGGCAGCAACACTCGGAAGAGAGCTCGAGGAGGAAGGATCGACGCGGCGCGGCGGCAGCGGCGGCCCTTCGTGCCCGTTTCTAATGGCCCGGGATTTCCTTACACACAAAAGCCCGCGAAGGAGAGTGAGTGATCGTCGCGAGCCCCGCGAATAAATTACGTGGCAGCCTATGCAGCTGCATAAATTAATTTCAGCCGGTCTGCCCATAAATATTCCCCCCTTCGAAATCGCTCTCCCTCTCCTCCCAAGCCCCTCCCGCCCCGCTCGTCCGCGCGCTCGCGTCTAAGCCCGTCTAAGCGTTACCAACATCGTAATTTACATCGATCGCCCGTAAGTGGCGCGTTAATGGATTTATACACGCGCATCGATTTATCCTCGAATCCGCCTCGAACTCGGTCGCGCTCGCGTCGAGATGCATATCGCGTATAGTAAGCGTCGCGAGGAAATCGATCTTTACCTGTTACGCACGCAGAATAAGGATTAGCCAATGAAGCTAAAATATATAGCTAAGATGTTGAAATAGGCTGTAATGTCGTTGCTGCCGAAGTTCAATTTATTTGTTATTAAAATGTAGATGCTACAGTAAAAAATATTTGCTGCTAAAATCAAATGATATTTAGCCGAATCTATACTATACTATTTTATCGTCGCAATTGAGTAATAATATTTGCGGTATACAACTTATATACTGCAAAATATAAATGCTAAATGCGCTGTAGATGTGCATATGGCAGTGCCACAACAATTACAAATCAAATTTTCGCGTGCAACTATAAACTTAGCTCTGTGTGCTAAATGTGTGCATGATAGGACATTTAGGTACGCATGCCATCTTCTTAACTGCCTGTACTAATATATGCTTTTAATTTCAGTTAATAAATTTTTTTGTCACAGCAAATGTTTTTTATCTGTAATAGCCAGAACTTAGCACTGACACTAAGGCGGTAGCTCTTATAGCTAAGTTTGATTCAGCTATTGGAATTTAGTTACTATTACTAACAATAAGTCATTTTTTTTGCGTGCGTGAAAGAGACTTAAAAGAGAATTCGTTTCCGCATCAAGCAAGATCCGGGTGGTAAATATTTCTTTACGACGAGCATTTAGATCGTTTTAATTGGTTTCGAAATTGATTTTGAAAAGTTCTCTCTGTTTGTAATTAAGCTGGATCTACAATGTACTCCTTGTTTCTTACTTTTTACCACCTTTTACCACCCTTATCTTTTTTTACCACTTATATCTTGATCTTTTATTTTCATCCGGGATAAATGTTGACAAACTTCGGAAAAGAGACAGGAAATACATGACAAGAAATACGATTGTCGATAAAACGGTCGCAAAGAGGGAAAAAAGCAAGAGGTAAAGAGCTCTTTGCAGGAAGCAAAGAGCATATTGTAGATCCAGCCTATAAGCATATATCGTTCTCGACTCGTATACGTAAGCAATCTCATAATATTACTTTGTAGAATTTAATTCGTTCGTAAGAATTTATCGGGCTACTTTCTTTTTTCTTTTTCGGCGTCTCTGTGCGAAAATAAAAATATTTCAACGATGGAATTGAGAGTAGAAATAGTTGTTACACATGAACACGCGGAAGTAATATTTTTTTTTGCCACTCAAACGCTAATCCTCGGGCTGTGTTATTGCCCGAGACTCCGTGGGGTGGTGCATCGCACGCCCATTGTTGCAGATCGGGCAGATGCGAGGGCAGGCCGGTGGTGCGTTGCAGTTCGCCTCGTGCCTGAATGCACCGTCATTACCGGCGCGTAATGATCGCATTGTAACGGTATCAAACTTATTATTCGCCACGTAACGGGGATGCGTCCCGGAAGATGAGGAGAGGCTCGAATCGTAAACTTCGCACTCGAGCTCCTCGATTATAACGCGCAGCGTTAAAAGAGCTGTAGAGGGCCGAGTAGTTTCAATATTTTTTACAATTTCAAATTATCCCTCGAAAGAGGAATCTCTCGTTTTTTTTTCTTCTTCGTTGTGAAAAAGGATAAATCAATCATGCTAATCGGGCCGAACACGACAATCTCTGGACTTTTTATAACGGCATTTCGCGAGAAAAGAGACGGCGGACGAAGAGAGGCGTCGTCCTTTGATCCTGCGATTTATCCGAATGAACCCGGAAAGATCGGCGTCGGATACGAACTGGTAATTATTTCAAAACGACCGTCCTTCGGCACGCTATTAGGCCTATCAACGATCGCGATGACGGATAAGATCTTCGACCTCCTCTTTGTGCCGATATTTACCAGCGCACAGTTCGAATAATATCCTCTGCGATCCTGAAAGAGAGCATCTGGCTTCTCCACGTGACCGGAGGCTCCTTTGTACTCAATTCTATTCTTATCACCGTGACGATCGCAAACTAAATTCGATCGGACGTAACAGAGCGTGGCCGCGTTGACGTGGCTCCGCTTAAACTTTTTTTTTACAAGTGTAATTGTGGATTCAATTCTTAACTTATTCCGAACCTTCGCATCATCGTATAGCGTTCAATTTTTTTTTATTGACAACAAACAATAGTCATCGTAAAATGTAAATATCCGCAATGCAAATTCTACTAGAAAATTAATTTTTTAAAACATTAAATGCATTATAGTACACGTAAAAGAGAATCGCAGAACGACGCGTATAAAAAACATTTATCATTTTATCAAAGGAGAAATGAGGCGTGAAATTATATACAAGTTTCTTAAACAACCCAAATTATCGCCTAGGAAGCTGCTCGTAAATAAGAACGTTCACCGGAATGAGATTTTTCACGGTTTCTTTCTTTACGCTGATTCCCGATTCTCTTTCCCTCACGGTTCTTCTGAATCCGTCGGCGAGGCGGAATAAGAGCAGTCGACGCATGCTCATCGGCCTGTTATAATTTCGGTTCTATTAGCCGTGCGCGAGCGGGGCCCTGAGGGATTTTCGAAGATCGTAAAGTTAAGCACGGCGGACCCCACAGAGATGCGTGCGTGCGTGCGTGTGTATATATATATATAGCATACATCCCGTGCGCGGCCCGGTTGTGCGGCGTGGCGGAACGGGGGCGAGTGGGCCTGAAGAGGGTCCGCCGGGAGAGAGAGTATACTGTCAAGTAGCATCTTGACACGGGGCTCACAATGGCTACTTGTTAGCGCGCTGCGCCAACAGCGAGGGGGAAAAACGATCCAGACACTTGCCTTTTTCACATCGCGCTCCTCTGCGTTTCGTTACGACCGCCTAACTGCCTCCCCCCCTCCCTCGTCAATCTCCAAAAAAATCATCTCGGAAAAGATTTTTCACTTCGGCATCGGCGCGGCGGCGTTGCGCGCGCGCTGCATGCGTGTGATATTTTCGCGATAGCGAAATCTCCTCTCGTTAGCGAGATCAGCTTGCATCCTCGATAAGTCCGGACTAGGGCTGGTGATTTGCTTCGAAGGCTTTCGACATTCGAAGCTTCAAAGTTTCGAAAAATATACATTCGTGCAAATGATAAATTTATTCAGAAAATTTACAAATGTTTGTAAATAAAAAGAATATATGTATATGTTCAAAATATATGAAATTACTCCTTAAAAATTTGAAAGTATTATAACCTGAAATATTACAAATTAATCTTGATTTTTCAAACTTCGAAGGCACCTTAAACTTCGAAAGGTCGAAGTTAACTTCGAACATTCGAAGTAAAACAGTCCTAGTCCGAACCTCGACGTGCGACGGGCGAACGTTCAATCGTTAACGATAGAAACACGACTGTCGTAACGCGAAGAAATAGATTCAGCAAAATTGATAAGAATTTTTAAATCCGTTTTATTCTCAATCATCGGACTTTTACGTATTTATATTTTACTAACATTAATTTTACAGTACGCGACTCTTCGTACTCAATGAAAAAAAAACGTCTATTTCTACTTTTTAAAAAGATAATAAAATATTTTTTCTAGTATTCTATTTATCTCGTTTCTATAAAATTTATTGCACAATTACTTGGTTCTTCAAAAATATCGATGTGTATTACTTACCAGTTTCGATTGAACACCAGCAGCATCTACGAGCTGCGACAGAAGAGGATGCGCAGGATGCTGTAAAAGGACGTGTATGCGCGTGAACGCAGATAACTGGCAGCTTGTTTACTTTAAATAACATCAACTTTACTCGATTACAATTCGATCGTACATCGTGATCTCTTACTTATATCTACTTGCGCATCGTCGTCTTCCTTTCTACCCCTCTCTGTGCACACATACACATACGTACACACATACACATGTATACACACGCGCATCCACACATACCTACAGCTCTCACTCGCTAGTACCACACACACACATTCACGAATAATCGCACTCACGATCACTCTCGGCAATTCGTCTCTCAGTTGTGCAACGTTAGATTTGTCCGCTAAAATACACGAATGAGAACTGGAGAGGACCAGACGATGGTCATCAATTATACCCTGTCCTTGCGGCGCGCGCTCGCAGTTCCTCCTTTCATTCATTCGCTCCTTCGACTGCCCTCCTTTTGCCCACCTTCTTCTCGTATGCGCGAGTTGCGTGCGAGTGCGTAATTTGTGCAAGAGTCGAGATTACGATTAACATCCTATCCGTACAAATTAAAATTCTTTAGCTTTGGTCGAATCGCAGCGTTCGTTTCGTAGAAAATTCCTCAAGTTCTCGATCACGATTGAAAGTTTCGCAAGTTTGGAAAAAGGATATCTCTCGGAATATATGAAGGGAAAGAAGCAACTTCCGGGGAAAAGTGGCAATTATGAAAGAAAATCGTGGCAGTTGTTCGGAAGCTGCGCGTTTGTGCAACACAACTTGCGTCATGGTAGACGCTCTTAAACAACCGCCTCGAATGCGAGAGAGTAAAATGATAGCTGTATTTCTGTTAGTAATATTTCAGTTGTTGCAGCATTCATCAGCCGAAGCATTATAAAACAGTTTACATAATTTTACAAATAAATTTGTCTGTTTAAGAAAAAGAACAATGCTCATGTGCTTGTATATGAAAAACTAACCGTATAGAACGTGGTTAAAACGTGCAGTTGTATAATATTCTGTCAACGAGACCGCAGAAGTATTTATAGCGCGTTAATTTATCAACGGACGAGTTTCAATCGATTCTTATATTTAATTTAATAATTTAATAAAACGTACGATCTAACACGAGATTGGCTTTAACATTGAGCTTTCAAAGATTGACTGGCGATACTGTTTTCATATAAAAAAAATAAAATAAAATAAAAAAGTTGTGTTCCATTAAAAAAAAAAATAACTCAAAAGAATTGCGTGCGCGTTTGTAGAATGTAAAATTGTCGCACTTAAACGTGTCAAATAGTGAATAAAGAAAGTTGCGTCACGAAAATAGTTATTATTGTTATGTATATTTATCTGTTGTACCTTCATTAATTAAGAGATATGTTATATGCTATTGTAATAGTTCTTCTTTCATCGGCCGTTAGTATTCTCTATTGTAACACGTAATGTGGCACTTACGAATTGTCGAATAAACATTTTAGACTATACGACGAATGTGAAAGATACAAAATGAAAATAACGCCGATCGGCTCCGCCGTAGATCGAAGATATTATTATTTTTCACGTCGCCCTTCTCTCTCTCTCTCTCTTTCTCTCTCTCTTCACCTCAATCCTATTTCTCTACCCTGTTTCGTCCCGAGGACTTTTTCATAAGGGAAATCCTTTCTCCTCGACATCCTAGATAAGAATCTACAAGGCAATGTCGTAGCTAACGGAATATTTAGGACATCTGCGCGCGCGGAGATAGCTCACGAATGGAAAGTCGACATTGGAGATGAATATAAGCGCTCCTCGATCACTTTAAAAGCGACCTTATACAAGTCTTGGCAAATAATCTTGCTACATAGCGCAATCAAATAAAAAACAAAAAAACAAGAAAACAAGTGATAAACATGTCATCAAACTTTCAAGCCTATTTGCTCGAAAAGAAAAAGCTAGTGTTTGAAAAAATAAAACAGATCGCGAAGAATAAACGAAGTAATTTTGAGCTGTTCATTGGCAAGAAAGCGGTTAATACAGTTCTCTTTAACACACAGTTCTTTTGAACGACGAATCAAGAATTCATCTCGATATCTCGACTTTTCCGTCTTTTCCTCGATCAAAACCTTTGCGTAATATCCTTTGTTCTCCTCCTTTACATTCCCTTTTTTTCTTCGCACACGTAACATTCTCGTTCTCCCTCTCACTTTCTCACTGTCCTTAGATATACTTATGTACAGACTGCGAACTGCGAATAAATGATAACTTACACGCTATCTTATCCTATACGACAGTATTCACTGTCTACTGGGGGTACCCCTAGAGCTTCGCATCCATCCAGCTCCTTTTTAGTCAATTAAATCGCCACGCAATATCACATTTTTTTTTGTCAGTAATAATCATTGTAAATTTACGAATATTTATTTGTTATTATATCGATGAGCTTGACTTTTCTATATTAATAATTAAGATGTGATATATTTTTGTGACAACGGAGTTTTTTTTTTCAACAGTAACTGTTTTGTCCCATGCACAAATCATCTATGGAATGTGACTTAATAATAATAAGTCATCTCGCAAAATTCGACCTGTTTCGGATTATCTATATCTTCTGTTGTGCATCTAGAAATTTTACTATACATATCCTTCATATCCTTTATAAGGATATAATAAAGAACTAAGAAAAATATATAAGCTATGAAAAACTCTAAATTAAAAGATTCGAACTATTGAATGTGAAAAGTATGATTAACTTATCCTTTATTCGTTCAAACGTCAAAGCTTAAAATTCCAAATCATCGCCATGGAATCCAAATACGGTAATACGGGAACACCCGGTAGGCAGTGAACATGAACGAGATTAACTTTATAATATATGCCGAATGCCGTGTGTATTATACATATGTACATACAGGACAAACACAAAAGCGTATGGTGTAAGAGGAGCGTATAATTATATAGTAAATTAATTAACTGGGTTGAATCTATATGAAGTGAAGGAGGGTGGGGGGGGGGGCAAGGGGTAAGTTGCATTCGCTTGTATTCCGCGTGCATTTCGCATAGAAAAAGAAAAGAAACGCCGCTTCATCGTGAAATTTATTCCGACTTGGGCAAAAATCAGAGAAGTATGGCGCCAAGTATGGTGATGGGACAGAAAAGCTGGCTGGGATTTTTCGTCCGTTGTTTACTTATGGAAATAGTGGTAAACACAAGCCGGTCTAGCCGGCTTGCCGCGAGAGTGTACGAACTGGGAAAGTAAAATGCTAATATGTCTTTTGCTATTTCGTTCGGAAACGTCATCGTCGCTTCGGCATCCTTTGATTTTTCATGGATATTCTTCAGCGGATATTCTTCAGCTATTATTTTTCTATTTTCGAGAAAAGATTTGAAGGATTTTCACAGGCGAGTAACAAAACATTCTTGAACAGAAATTAATTCAATACTTTAAATAAACACTTATCACTTTTTCAAGTTTGGATTAGTCAGTTAAAAAAAAAAAATGACAAAAATGCTTTCGCCGAGTATAATAATTTATCATACATATTCTCTCTTATCCTGGAAGAATGTGTTTCGTATACAGAATTTAAAAGAGTCGTTCTGAATGCCGGCGCGAACGTGACGATTTAACAGACGGCTATTTGACGCTCTTCATACGCTCTAAACATACACCGAGAAAAGCTCAAGGATAATGCAACGATATATCCGCAGAAGGCTTTCCTCACCACTTATCTGAACATTATCGGATCGTCAAGAAATTATCGTCGCGATGAAAAAGATATTTTCTGATACAAGTGAAATTCACGGTTATTCAATAACTAAAAATTAAACCGATAAATGTTACATCATCGCTCTGAATTGATGATAACGTTTACTAATCGACGACCGTGTTAAATTAATTTCAGCGCTAATCTTCAGCACATAATAATTTATTGGCGATCCGAATTTCGGCAAGCCACACGAGTACCTTGTATCGATCGGAAGTCTTCAGCGCCCCGCCGACGTGCATTAAGTCTTCTCTTGGCTCCTCTTGCTTTGAGTGCTTGGGGCCCAAGGTCACAACGAATGATACTCGCCCAGCACGAGGCCGCTGTGGTAACTCGCGTGCGACGTGGACATCCCCATGGAGCCCATGCCTTGATAAGCGCCCATACCCATGCCGTTCATCGACATGGTGTTCATGGTGTTGACGCCCTGCATGGTGTTGGACAGCATCGTCGAGGGGCCCATCGGGCTCAGCCCGCCCATGGAAGGGGCGATCGCACCCATCTGCATCGACGTCGCCGTATGCGGCAACGACTTCTGGAGATCCGCGGAGGTTGGCGTGCCGATTAGATAATCCTGCCATAGACAATTTTCATATTTTTCCGATCTCTATCTTACAAAATCTGATCTACACAAGAAAGTATCACATCTTACACGAGAAAATAGAAATGTATGTGTCGCTTTAATATAAAACATATACCCTTGCGTCGAGAAAGTCTGTAATTATTACATTTTCGAGATATCAAGCATTTTTAAATATATATATATATAAATTTGGAATTTTCTTTAACTCTTTTCATATACCAGAACAGAGAGAGAATAATAATTTTCCAGTTCTCTTTGTTGTAGAACGATAGCATACTTTTTCCTCATTTTCAAAGAGAATGCGAAAGATACTTAAAAAAAAGAAAGAGTACACTTTTTCATCCTTCGTGGTTTCGCTTTACAGGAGAGATTAAAGTAACGCATGCGAATTGGAAATAAACATTCAAGATTATTCCGTCCTACCTGCGGATAGTATTGCATGTAATCTAGCTGACTTTTCTGTTGGGCGCAGCTAGGCGGCGGTGGTGGCAAGGTGGCGGTAGGATGGACCAAACCGTGGGCGCCGTGGGTGCCGACCTGGAGGTGATGCTGCAACTGATGATGGAGGTTCCTCTTGTCGTCGCCGCTCTCGCTGCTCGTGTCGTGGTGCTGCATGTGCGGATGGCTCAAGGTCGAGCCGTGGCCTTGGTGGTACGAGTGCGGGCTGGAAACCGAGACGGAAGCTGGCGGTGGAAGTTGGTACATGCCGGAAGTTTGCTGATGGTCCACCATTTGTTGCTGCTGCTGCTGCTGCTGTTGCTGAACCGCGCAGGAAGACGGCTGTTGCTGCTGCTGCTGACCGGATTGCCGCTTCGTCTCGTCGCCACTCTCGCTGCTGGAGTCCCCGAGACCCCCACCGTGGGTCTTGTCCTCCCTCTGGCCACTGAAATCGTAAAGCGACGTTTGCCGTTTCAAAAAAGACAACCGGTCTTCTTTTTGCGAAGATATACGTTTCGTGTAACGCACAAAAAAGTTGCAAGTGAAAGACGGCGGGTTGGACGCGAGCCGGTTTAAACAAATTATTATGTTAATTACATAATTATTATACGCCATGTTCAAGAGATGTTATGCTAATTACATCATTATCAAATTCCTCTTTCTCTCTCTCTCTCTCTTTTTTCATCATTCATTTATTTCCTTTTTCTTTCAGTCGCATTCTCGTACATTAAAAGAAAAATTATTAATCCTTTATACAAAAACTAAAATACTAATAATTACGAGCGTTATTATTAATTCTGTTTAGAAATTTACTTCAAAACAAATAATTTACTAATTGTATCGAATAAATTACTAAATACGTGTAAGCTGCGTCATTAAAAGTAATGCAAATTGTATAATATTAATACACGTTCTTCACCGATTCCCATTAGAGACACGTTCTTCGTCATTCCATTATAAAGACATCCCCAGGGGCCCGATTTAATTGCACTCGCAGGCGCGAGCGTCACGTTTAAAGCAGCGCCTCGCGAGTAGAACCGGCGATGCCGATCGGCCGAGGCTGCAGGGGAATCGAAATAATATCGCTTAAGATAACACCGGTGTCGGTGCGTAAAGTACCGAGAAGAGGGTATATCCAGTCTCTTTCGTACTTGTGAATTAAGGGCGGGCACAACGAGCCAGAGAGGCAGGGTATGGTCTTGAAGAGGTGCGCAGAGCGGAGAGGGAAGAGAGACGGAAGAAGGGGGGAAAGGGTATGAGAGAAGAGAAGGCGAGAGAGACGCTCTCGGCGTCTCGTAAACTCAATTTAGCGGCCTGGACCTCCTCGAAGCACGTGGGACCTACGGGCCCGGCCGAACCTCCTTCGCCTGCCTTTTCTACTTCACTCTTCTCTCTCTCTCTCTCTCTCTCACAGTCTTTCACTTTCCTTCTTTGTCTATCTCCTCCAGGTACCAGCAATCGTTAAGCGCTTGTTTTACAAGTCGTTTAGACGTGAGACCGGTGATACCGCACCGTTCAAGGCAAGTGCTGCGACACTTGTCTACGGGGTGTTTCCGAGAACCGGTCTTTAGTACGAGAGAGAAACTACCGAAGTGATAAGGGAGCACGGAAGATACCTGAGCTCGACATTGTAACCTTTGAGGAGCTGCTGATAAACGTTTCGTTTACTTTGCTGTATATCGCCATAAAATTTCTAGCGTGATTTAATTGCGTGCAAAATTAAGACAAAATACCAAAATCGAGATATTATATTATATTTTTCTCTCAATATAGATATATCGAATTATTTAAATAAAATATTTTTTCAAATTTCTTCTAATTTAATAGAAACACGTTTGTCAATATATAGCGGCAGGATTTCAGTTAATGCAAATCTGATTTCTAATAAGTTCGTATTTCGACACTGTAGATATAAAAGAATCATCTCTGTCTGTATAGACGAGACAATTTGGCGTAAAATTCATACAGCATAAAAAATAAACTTACAAGAAGATTATATTAATATTAAATCTCTACACAAAAACATAATTTCCTAATTGAAATGGGACTTTTGCAGTCGTATATACGATAAGAGTAAGCATCTGTATAATATATATTGAGGCAATATCTATAGAGAACTGCATTCATCACATATTATTATATAACATTCTTTTTCATATTATTCATCGATTAATATAATCGTAAATATATCGATAGTTTTTAGTTTCTTTACGAAAGTTACACGGAAAAGTAGATTGTATTATCATGCATTAGCCAACAGCAGTCTAATTGATAATAATTTTATTCAATTCAATAATAATATTAATGAAACAAATAACATTTTATTAAAATAAGAGCATGGCATATTCGTTTCATTAATACTGTTGATAAATTAACAAGATTATTTTCAATTCAGTCGACCGTTATCGGGTTAATGCTGTTAATACACCATTTTTTTCTGTGTACGATTTTTTAATTAGTCAGACCGCGCGCATCATTTCTGCATCGTCGCATAAAGAGACTCGAGATTCGAACAATGTAGGGCCGAATCTATCGTAAAGATCTCTTTCGTACCACCCGTTACATGGTGGAACCTATAACCGGACGGAGGTGTCCCCAGGTATGCCTTATCCGTCCGTAGATCGCGCAGTAAATTTATCCTCGTTGCGCGGCCACGAAAGAACAGAATCTTTCGGGTATTATTATTTTCATTAGAATTTGTGACTCATCGCGTGTAGGAGACATTTATTTCGAAGCCCCATCGCCATGACACTTACTTCGCGTCTCTCCGGGATCGACGCTTCTCTCTCTCTCTTTCTTTTCTTTCCTCGACGACCACGTGGAGTCGAGGGGGAGCGGGCGGAGGGGAGGGGAAGGGAGAGAGAAATCTCTTAAATGTTGGAAGCTTCAACGATTTAACCCCCCGATGGGAATAATTAATAATTATCTCCGTGCAATTTATCATCCCACTTATATCTTCGCGATAATCTCTCAAATCAATTTTCGTCTCCGTTACTTTTTTCAGTTTTTTTTATAACGGTAAACGTTAATATGTTAAATTCAATCGGGCGTCTTTTTCGACGTAGAAAGTAGTCGGATGCAAAAGCAGGAGCGAAAGGCCAGATAAAGAATGAACGTTTATCAGTTTTTAATGACGTTATTATAGCTCAACATATTGCATTTTTAACGAAATATATATTACCTAATAAAATAACCAATGAAAATACATTTTATAAGTCTAATGTTCACACTATATGCATATAAACTTTATATTATTATATGTGATATATAGTAAGCATTTTGTAAAACATTTCACAGCCGCACTTCTTGTCCTTTAAAACATTATACTTAATAATCATAATCAACACAACGGCTATGACTAGATTTTTTCATGCTCGTGTCGTTCGTGTCGAGATCAACGTCAAGGATTATAAAAAATGCCAGGAATGTGAAGAGATTCTATCTGCGGATGGTCCTACGTGAGTCGCCGTTGTCTCACGAAAAGCGGAGACGAATCGATCTCGGTGACCGCCACGGAATTTCGAAGTAAATCTTATTTACGGGCCGGCCGATTAATAAAACTAGCCGCGCCTTCGCCACGTTATCTTCCTCGTGTCGGCCGGTGATGCTATAAAATTGGGATCAACGACTTCAGCTACTCTTCTCATTGAAGACGCAAGCAAAAATTTTTTTTCTTATAAATAAATTTAAATTATCTAAATTTTTAATAGAGGCGCAATCTGTCATATAATTTACTGTAATCTATAATATGAGGACGGAAGGTTCGAGCCGAGGGGTCAACCACTATGGAAATCAGTGCACGCAAAGAACGATTTTGCAGAATTCAGAGCTGAAAATAATTTTTGTTATACAATCAAAATAATTTTGTTGGAAAGTTAAAAATGCTTATCATTTTTGACTTTCCAACAAAATCATTTTGATGATTCAACAAGAATTATTTTCAGATCTGTGTTTAGCAAAATTTTTAGACCTTCCAGCAAAATCGTCCTTTCCGTGTGTACATTTTTTTTAGGAATATATTGCTAGTATTGTGGCAATACAATACTAGCAATATGCTATTAATACACAGCAATACCTCGAGCAATACTTGGCAATATTGTGCAAAAGATGGCAGTACATGAGATAATAAATGGCAATATTACTGACAATACGAAAGCAATACAATAGCAATACTAGCAATAAAGTGTATTGCCATAATTGGCAATCACTGTACATTTTTTAATACTGGTTGACCCCTCGGTTTGAGCCAAGGTTGGAGAGGAAAGAAAGTTCGAACTTATATAGGGATTCTTTTAATAAAAGTAAGAAACATACAACATATATGTAACGTGCTCTTGACGTTCAACTTTTCCTGATTTTCACTCGCTTGAAAAACAAAAGTTATTGAAGGTAAGGGAACGGGAAAATTCGGATACATGTTTTACTCACTTTCATAAAGCCATATCTATCAAAAATCAAATTATTTTAATGTTAAACGTTGAGCTCAAGTTTGAAAAAAAAAAACGTTTTAAATCTACATTTGCGTAAATTCTGGAAGCGAAATTCAAAGAAACGCGCAACGTCGATCCAGCAAATTACGTTGCAACGCCCGCGTATACGAGAGATGGTCTTACGAAAGGTGCCTTTAATTGGATGGCGCAAATAACGCGTAAATAACTGGGCGAAACGTGACGCCGCCACCGCCACTCTCATTCATGGCGGTCGGCTTCGGTTCGGTGCCTCGTCTATATAGGGCGATGGAGGGAGAAGGAGAGGAGAGGACGGGGGGAGGGAGGGGGGTATTAGCATAATTCCTAATTTAATTTCTCGATAAATTCCTGATCGCACGCTCGCCTCTCGAAAATGAGATGCTATCGCGGCACTACTAATTCGCGTCTAAGTTTATATCGTCTGGAACCGGCGCGCGGGGCCCGATAGCATCTCCCTCCCGCATCTCCTCACCCTGTCGCACTCTCTCTTTCTCCCTCTTTTCCTTTCCGTACCCACCGCGGGGCCCTCCTCGTAAAATCGGATTATATCGGCTCTGTCGCCCCTGCGATGTCGCGCACTTTATTCCGGTCTGCGGTGCGATATCGTCGTCGGGAAACGAGTTTGCGGGGTCAGAGTGCGAGCGGGAGACTCCTGACGAGTTCTCTCTCTCTCTCTCTCTTTCTCTCTAGACGTTTCCTTCTCCCTCTGCGCTTTTCCGCGCCGTTAAAAGCTGCATCCTGACGAATAGAAACTTGTGGGTTTCAAGAGCCGTGTGTAAACGCGGGGAAATCCGTAACGCAGCGGCGGCAGTCGTTATAGACGAGAGAGAAAATATTGTGCAGGCCAGCAACAATTCCTCCTCCCAGAGGACTGTCGGTTTAATTTAGCATTCCTCTGTGTAACTGTCGAATTTATTTTTCGCATTCCAAAAATCCCACGCAACTCTCGTCTCGCCCTCGAGAAAAAGACCGCCAGTTTCGCCTCCGGGATTACTTAACTCTGATCTGAAGAAGGCAGAAAGGCAAACTCGGGGCCCGTAGAGCAAATTGAAAATCGGCTGACTCGTTTGTCGGCCTCCGGGGCCCCGGAGGAGAAAAAAACGGCGGATTTTCCCGAGGCTCTCCGGGATCTCCGGGAAGGAGGGTCTGTCCACTGCTCCCGGCAGGTGAGCGCCCGTCTGAGGAAGTTACTGGCAGCTGATTCCATAAACAGATAGGAAAGGAGAGTTTCCACGGCCTAAAATAATGGAGGGGCAGCGTACCGTGTACACATCGTACGAGTCTCTGTTTGTAAACTACGGCACTCGCCTGCTTTATACCTGCGGAACCTAGCTCTCTCTCTCCCGGGTCCTGTGAAACGTCCGGGCGAATTTCTCGCCGTCGTGTGCAACGGATACGGGATCATCCGCGGAAGGAAAAATCACCGGCGCGAGAAAATCCGAGAATTACAGCCGATGCAAATCTCGGTTTCCGGTATTATAAAACGCGTAAACAACGTGTTTTCAACTACATCAAATGAGTTTCTGTTGCGAGACGTCAAAAGATCACAGAGACACGAGATTCTGTGTTTAAAGCTAAGAACTTTAGATTTGGTAAGAAATATTCGAGATACGTGGATATATAAAATTTAGAATTACGCTGATATTATCAATATTCTTTTGATAAATTATCACGCCGGAAGATTACTGAATTACGTAAGATCTATAGAAAGTACTTCTCAAACGCATCTAGCAATTAATAATCATTTATAACTGTGACATATACATAAAGATTGTTGGCGCTCACGCGTTTTGTCGTTTATGATTTTAAGGAATAATAAAACGGTGAATCTCCGAAGTGGAGATTCTCGGGCGAGAAGTAAGCAGAAGAATTACGGCCGTGCGGTGGTCACTGACGCGCCGGTAATTTCTCTGATAATGAATGGCGCGTCACGCCGTTTTATTTGTCGCGATTTGACACAATTCGACGGTGGAATGCATCGACGAATGTTGCCAGAGAATTTGCGCTTTCCTGCCAATTGTCGCGTATACGCGCGCGAGTCCGAGGTCTGCCTAAATTCGATTCACAAGAATCAACACGCGCGCGTATCGGGACAGTGTGCCAGTTTTACCGCGAGTGCGGCAAACACGGCGTGTTTATCTTCTGGCAATAGATAACTCATAAACTCTGATAAATGACAGCATTAAGCGCTTGATTCTGGCATCGACAACTATAGCTCTCCGTAAGCGCGGGATAACGCGACTTAACGATGTCTGTAATTTATTTACTCCTTCGATCGAAATAGAGACGTTGCTTCTTTCATATTGTAATGTATAGTAATTTATATAGAAAGGAGAGAGAGAGAGAGAGAGAGAGAGAGAGAGAGAGAGAGAGAGTCAGAATAGAGAGGGGAAAAAGGAACACCTCGTTTAAATCAAAGAGATATTAACAAGAACAATAGATAATTCATCAAATTGAAAACGATCTTCTCTTAAATCAAGGAAATCGATCATTTTTTCACAAGTGTTTTTAATTTTTAACATTAAATATTTCTGCAACCAATCCTTAGATTAGTTACCGAAATTAGACAGTCTGTTAAAAGTCTTACATTCATCATCTAATGATGAAACTTATCCAACATTTACCCATTTAATCTAATATTAACGTTGATTCGACATAGATAAAATTCGCATTCTGCAGTATATTGCATACGTCTCTTCAATATACGTAGAATATTATCGTTTTCTTACTTCAAAA